>NW_021622313.1:0-1790 GCF_004785775.1 Grammomys surdaster | reverse complement strand
TGGTGTTGCATTTTAGGGTCTCAACCTGTGGGTTTTTTTTTTTTTTTAGAGATTGCAAGATATATGGCCAGGCTCTTTTAGCTTTTCAGCCTCTGTAGAGAAGTCTGGTGCAATTCTGATAGGTCTGCCTTTATATGTTACCTGCCTCTTTCCCCTTGCTTCTTTTAATCTTTTTCCTGTAAATGTTGTTTTCATTATTTGTGATGTGATGATTTACTTCTTATGGTCCAGTAAAATTGGAGTTCTCTACGCTTCTCATATATTTATAGGTATTACTTTAGGTTGGGTATTTTTCTTAAAGATTTTTTTGAGAATATTTTCTGGCTCAGGGAGCTTGGATTCTTCTCCTTCTGCTATTCCTATTATTCTTAACTTAGGTCTCTTTATGGAATCCCAGTTTTCCTGGATTATTTGTGTCAGGAATTTTAGATTTCACATGTCTTTGGCTGATAGTCTATTTCTTATACTGTGTCTTCTATGCTTCAGATTCTCTCTTCCATTTCCTGCATCTATTGGTGATGTTTGCATATTTTGTTGCTGTTCTCTTTCCTAGGTTTGCCACATTGAAGAGTCAGAGTCCCTCAGTTTGTGGCTTTTTTTAATTGCTTCTATTTGGACATTGTCTTGCACAATTTTACTTCCTTCATCTGTTTAACTGTATTTTACTGTATCTTTAAAGAATGTGTTTCCTCTTTAAAGACTTCCAGATGTTTGTATTTTCTTGTGTTGTTAGCAGGTTATTTTATTTTCCTTTCAAATGTTTCTCCCTTCCCAGTTTCCCCTGCACAATGCCTCTCATTTCTATTCTTACTTCAATGAGGGTGCTCACCCCTACACTATCACCTTACTGCTCAAGCATTCTCCTATGCGTGGGCGTCGAGATTCTACAGTACCAAGGGTCTCCTCTCCCATTGATGTCAGATAAGTCAATCCTCTGCTACATATGCAGTTTGGGCCATGGGTCCTCCCTATATACTCTTTGGTTGAGGGTTTGGATCCTGAGATCTTTGGGTGGTCCAGTTAGTTGATATTGTTCTAGCTATGGGGTTGCAAACCCCTTCAACTCCTTCAGTCCTTCTTTTAAATCCTCCATTCCTTTACTTCTCTAGAGGGTGTATTCCTTTACTATTTTAAGGTCTCTATCAACTTTATAAAATTGGATTTATGGTCATTTATTTTTTGTGTGTTTTGCTTGTGTTTGGATATCCAGTTCCTGCTGTATTGGGGTAACTTTACTTTGGATGTGTCATATTGCTCTGGCTTTTGTTGATTTTGTTCTTTCGAGATCCTTTAGCCATGTGGATAGCCTTGGTCCATTGATGTACCTGTTTTAATAAGTATTGAGAAGTGGTTAACTTCAATGGTCCTGATGTGGTAGGCCTCTGATGGGTATCTTGGTCTGTATGATTGCAGACAAGCAGGTCTGTATGGTAAAAATCCACAGGTCTGTATGCTCAAGATCTGCAGGTCTGATGAGGTTGACAGATAGGTTGAAGAAAAATGGAAGTCCTGGGGGGATAGCAGGCTGTTTCGGGCAGTTAGGACTCAAATGGAGTGACCTTTGCTGAGGTGCACTACAGTGGAGAGGGGGAACTTGTAGAGTCCACCTCCAGTAGAGGGACAGGATATCGAGTACAGGGATGAGGTTGCCTTCCTACAGTCCAAAGCTCTGACCCAGAATTGTTCCTGTATGAAGGAACTGCAAGGACAAAAATGGAGAAGAGCTTGAGAGAAAGGAGGTCCAGTCACAGGCCCAAATTGGGATTCAGCACAAAAGTGGATTTCAAAAC
>NW_021622312.1:0-1716 GCF_004785775.1 Grammomys surdaster | reverse complement strand
TCTTTTAGCTTTTCAGCCTCTGTAGAGAAGTCTGGTGCAATTCTGATAGGTCTGCCTTTATATGTTACTTGCCTCTTTCCCCTTGCTTCTTTTAATCTTTTTCCTGTAAATGTTGTTTTCATTATTTGTGATGTGATGATTTACTTCTTATGGTCCAGTAAAATTGGAGTTCTCTACGCTTCTCATATATTTATAGGTATTACTTTAGGTTGGGTATTATTCTTAAAGATTTTTTTGAGAATATTTTCTGGCTCAGGGAGCTTGGATTCTTCTCCTTCTGCTATTCCTATTATTCTTAACTTAGGTCTCTTTATGGAATCCCAGTTTTCCTGGATTATTTGTGTCAGGAATTTTAGATTTCACATGTCTTTGGCTGATAGTCTATTTCTTATACTGTGTCTTCTATGCTTCAGATTCTCTCTTCCATTTCCTGCATCTATTGGTGATGTTTGCATATTTTGTTGCTGTTCTCTTTCCTAGGTTTGCCACATTGAAGAGTCAGAGTCCCTCAGTTTGTGGCTTTTTATAATTGCTTCTATTTGGACATTGTCTTGCACAATTTTACTTCCTTCATCTGTTTAACTATATTTTACTGTGTATCTTTAAAGAATGTGTTTCCTCTTTAAAGACTTCCAGATGTTTGTATTTTCTTGTGTTGTTAGCAGGTTATTTTATTTTCCTTTCAAATGTTTCTCCCTTCCCAGTTTCCCCTGCACAATGCCTCTCATTTCTATTCTTACTTCAATGAGGGTGCTCACCCCTACACTGTCACCTTACTGCTCAAGCATTCTCCTATGCTTGGGCGTTGAGATTCTACAGTACCAAGAGTCTCCTCTCCCACTGATGTCAGATAAGTCAATCCTCTGCTACATATGCAGTTTGGGCCATGGGTCCTCCCTATATACTCTGTGGTTGAGGGTTTGGATCCTGAGATCTTTGGGTGGTCCAGTTAGTTGATATTGTTCTAGCTATGGGGTTGCAAACCCCTTCAACTCCTTCAGTTCTTCTTTTAAATCCTCCATTCCTTTACTTCTCTAGAGGGTGTATTCCTTTACTATTTTAAGGTCTCTATCAACTTTATAAAATTGGATTTATGGTCATTTATTTTTTGTGTGTTTTGCTTGTGTTTGGATATCCAGTTCCTGCTGTATTGGGGTAACTTTACTTTGGATGTGTTATATTGCTCTGGCTTTTGTTGATTTTGTTCTTTCGAGATCCTTTAGCCATGTGGATAGTCTTGGTCCATTGATGTTCCTTTAATAAGTATTGAGAAGTGGTTAACTTCAATGGTCCTGATGTGGTAGGCCTCTGATGGGCATCTTGGTCTGTATGATTGCAGACAAGCAGGTCTGTATGGTAAAAATCCACAGGTCTGTATGCTCAAGATCTGCAGGTCTGATGAGGTTGACAGATAGGTTGAAGGAAAATGGAAGTCCTGAGGGGATAGCAGGCTGTTTCGGGCAGTTAGGACTCAAATGGAGTGACCTTTGCTGAGGTGCACTACAGTGGAGAGGGGGAACTTGTAGAGTCCACCTCCAGTAAAGGGACAGGATATCGAGTACAGGGATGAGGTTGCCTTCCTACAGTCCAAAGCTCTGACGCAGAATTGTTCCTGTCTGAAGGAACTGCAAGGACAAAAATGGAGAAGAGCTTGAGAGAAAGGAGGTCTAGTCACAGGCCCAAATTGGGATTCAGCACAAAAGTGGATTTCAAAAC
>NW_021622311.1:0-2321 GCF_004785775.1 Grammomys surdaster | reverse complement strand
CAGAGTAGGACCTTGTCTGAAAACTGAAACATTCTCTTGAGCAGGCTGAGACAGGAGGATTGAGGATTTGAGGCCAGTCTGGATTCATTGGTCAGCACAAATCCCATCTCTTTCATGAGATCTCTCCCCCATAGGGAAATAGGCACTTCAAGTACATTAGGTTGAAACACCCCCGGAATGCCCCTCCTCATCCTGCCAATGCAACATTCAGGCACTTATTTCCGGTTCCTGGGCATATCCCAGTCCTCTCAACATTTGATCAGAACTTTGTTTAGGCCAACCGGACGGCCAATCCTTTTTACTAATGATACTTTTATCGGCCCCGGTGTCCAGGAGGCCTGAAAGTTTCTTTCCTTCCACTAGCAATTGTAAAAGGGGTCGAAACTCAAGATTCAAAGAGCAGAATACAGCGCTAGTGCCAGTTGATCCAAACCCTTTACCTCCTCTTTCTACTTCCTTGGATGGAAAATTCTCATGGCAGCTAGGCAAAAATCAATAATTGTGCCAATTTATCCCCAGGTGATATGGCTGAAACGCCTCGGGGAGAAGAAATCATAATCTTTACTATCCCCGTATAATCTGGATCTATTACACCAGGATGTACTATCAGCCCCTGCATATTAATAAAACTTCTCCCTATCAGCAGACCAACTGTCTTGGGTGGTAAAGGACCTTTAAAATCAGTATCTACTAATTGTGGTCCCATCTGAGGGGTTAATATGAGTCTGGTGGTGGAACAGAGGTCAAGTCCTGCACTCCCTTTGGTGGCTCTTCTGGGTGGCTCAATTGCATGGACAGTCTCAAGCTCGGCCAATTCCCTGTTGTTGCCCCATTCTCTGTGACTGCCCCATATATTTGAGGGCCCTGGGGTCGGGGGCCCCGTGTCACATTTTTTTTTGGCCGGGCTCCTCCATAACCAGCAGCTAAAGGTTGTATCTTTTATATCTTTTATATCTTTTACTGATCTGCATTCATTAGCCCAGTGGTTACCCTTTTTACATTTCAGGCATAGGCCAGGCACCCTAGGGCGTGGTCCTTCGGAAGCTTTCAACATAGGGCACTGGCGTTTCAAATGTCCCTGCTGCCCACACTTGCTGCAGCAACTTCCTGCCCGAGCCCCACCTCTCTGTTTCGTCAACTGTTTAACTGCAGCTGTGCAAGGCCGGCATTAGAAAGGGGACCTCCTATCTCCCGGCAGATCTTCATCCACCCCTCTAGTCCATTTCCCTTATAAGGATTAATTGCCGCCTACACTCTTTGGTACACTGCTCATAGATAAGCTGCTTTATTAAAGGCATGGCAGCGTCAGGATCCCCCAAATTTTTCCCGCTGCCTCTACCATGCGAGCCATGAAGTCTGCAAAGGGCTCTGCTGGCCCTTGAGTGTTTTTTGTCAATTTTCCTGAGACTTCTCGATTGGGAAGCTCCTTCCAGGCTCTAGTGCCCATTAAATTTATCTGCTCATAGACTTGTGGACGATAATTGATTTGCTGATTGGCAAATCTTCCTTGACCTAGCAGCATGTCCTGATTCCATGCAGGCTGTGCATTAAGAGCGGCCTGTTTGGCTGAAAACTCTATAAAATAAGCCTTCCAATCTAGGTACTGACCAGGAGTCAAGCATGCTTGGGCTAAATTTTGCCAATCACTGGGGGTCATGCAATACCTATGGAGGGATTCCAGCTGAGGCACCACAAAGGCAGCACTAGTACCATAGGCACGAACCCCCTCAGCAAGCCTCTGTATGACTTTAAAGTCTAGAGGCTCATGATAACGTCCCCCTTGAGCATCCTGGAAGACTGGGTAGCAGCATTGTGCTCTTAGCTCCTTCCTTACTTCTGGGCACAAGCTACGGCCAAGCGCGTAGGGAGGCAGCCGAGGGGTTCCTGGAGCTGAAGGCTCCACTTTGAAGGTGGTAGACTCCAACTTGTCGGCCAACTCCTCCAATTCCTCCTCAGAAACTTCCTCCTCTGAACTTCCCCCTTTCTCTGACTTTAACAAGTGTAAATCCTTTCCTAGCTTATCCCAGCTAGCCAAAGTTAACAGGCTCTTAAGCGCAGCAGTTACTGAGCTTGAGGATGATGAATTCCCCATCATCCTTCCTCAGGAACCTTATAGTCTCTTAACCAAGAACTTCTACCTTTTGTCCCACTTACCTGGGAACTTACCAGCTAGCTGCCCTGACTGCAGTGAGTTCTGAGCGTCTCCGTACGGGCCACCACTTGTCGCCACCCACTCCGACCCGCAGAATGAGACAGACACACGGAGCTCTTCTCGAAGCCATTTATTCAGGAACTCTTTTTACAGGAAGCCCCCGATCCAG
>NW_021622310.1:0-2311 GCF_004785775.1 Grammomys surdaster | reverse complement strand
CAGAGTAGGACCTTGTCTGAAAACTGAAACATTCTCTTGAGCAGGCTGAGACAGGAGGATTGAGGATTTGAGGCCAGTCTGGATTCATTGGTCAGCACAAATCCCATCTCTTTCATGAGATCTCTCCCCCATAGGGAAATAGGCACTTCAAGTACATTAGGTTGAAACACCCCCGGAATGCCCCTCCTCATCCTGCCAATGCAACATTCAGGCACTTATTTCCGGTTCCTGGGCATATCCCAGTCCTCTCAACATTTGATCAGAACTTTGTTTAGGCCAACCGGACGGCCAATCCTTTTTACTAATGATACTTTTATCGGCCCCGGTGTCCAGGAGGCCTGAAAGTTTCTTTCCTTCCACTAGCAATTGTAAAAGGGGTCGAAACTCAAGATTCAAAGAGCAGAATACAGTGCTAGTGCCAGTTGATCCAAACCCTTTACCTCCTCTTTCTACTTCCTTGGATGGAAAATTCTCATGGCAGCTAGGCAAAAATCAATAATTGTGCCAATTTATCCTCAGGTGATATGGCTGAAACGCCTCGGGGAGAAGAAATCATAATCTTTACTATCCCCGTATAATCTGGATCTATTACACCAGGATGTACTATCAGCCCCTGCATATTAATAAAACTTCTCCCTATCAGCAGACCAACTGTCTTGGGTGGTAAAGGACCTTTAAAATCAGTATCTACTAATTGTGGTCCCATCTGAGGGGTTAATATGAGTCTGGTGGTGGAACAGAGGTCAAGTCCTGCACTCCCTTTGGTGGCTCTTCTGGGTGGCTCAATTGCATGGACAGTCTCAAGCTCGGCCAATTCCCTGTTGTTGCCCCATTCTCTGTGACTGCCCCATATATTTGAGGGCCCTGGGGTCGGGGGCCCCGTGTCACATTTTTTTTGGCCGGGCTCCTCCATAACCAGCAGCTAAAGGTTGTCCGTTTATATCTTTTACTGATCTGCATTCATTAGCCCAGTGGTTACCCTTTCTACATTTCAGGCATAGGCCAGGCACCCTAGGGCGTGGTCCTTCGGAAGCTTTCAACATAGGGCACTGGCGTTTCAAATGTCCCTGCTGCCCACACTTGCTGCAGCAACTTCCTGCCCGAGCCCCACCTCTCTGTTTCGTCAACTGTATAACTGCAGCTGTGCAAGGCCAGCATTAGAAAGGGGACCTCCTATCTCCCGGCAGATCTTCATCCACCCCTCTAGTCCATTTCCCTTATAAGGATTAATTGCCGCCTACACTCTTTGGTACACTGTTCATAGATAAGCTGCTTTATTAAAGGCATGGCAGCGTCAGGATCCCCCAAATTTTTCCCGCTGCCTCTACCATGCGAGCCATGAAGTCTGCAAAGGGCTCTGCTGGCCCTTGAGTGTTTTTTGTCAATTTTCCTGAGACTTCTCGATTGGGAAGCTCCTTCCAGGCTCTAGTGCCCATTAAATTTATCTGCTCATAGACTTGTGGACGATAATTTATTTGCTGATTGGCAAATCTTCCTTGACCTAGCAGCATGTCCTGATTCCATGCAGGCTGTGCATTAAGAGCGGCCTGTTTGGCTGAAAACTCTATAAAATAAGCCTTCCAATCTAGGTACTGACCAGGAGTCAAGCATGCTTGGGCTAAATTTTGCCAATCACTGGGGGTCATGCAATACCTATGGAGGGATTCCAGCTGAGGCACCACAAAGGCAGCACTAGTACCATAGGCACGAACCCCCTCAGCAAGCCTCTGTATGACTTTAAAGTCTAGAGGCTCATGATAACGTCCCCCTTGAGCATCCTGGAAGACTGGGTAGCAGCATTGTGCTCTTAGCTCCTTCCTTACTTCTGGGCACAAGCTACGGCCAAGCGCGTAGGGCGGCAGCCGAGGGGTTCCTGGAGCTGAAGGCTCCACTTTGAAGGTGGTAGACTCCCAACTTGTCGGCCAACTCCTCCAATTCCTCCTCAGAAACTTCCTCCTCTGAACTTCCCCCTTTCTCTGACTTTAACAAGTGTAAATCCTTTCCTAGCTTATCCCAGCTAGCCAAAGTTAACAGGCTCTTAAGCGCAGCAGTCACTGAGCTTGAGGATGATGAATTCCCCATCATCCTTCCTCAGGAACCTTATAGTCTCTTAACCGAGAACTTCTACCTTTTGTCCCACTTACCTGGGAACTTACCAGCTAGCTGCCCTGACTGCAGTGAGTTCTGAGCGTCTCCGTACGGGCCACCACTTGTCGCCACCCACTCCGACCCGCAGAATGAGACAGACACACGGAGCTCTTCTTGAAGCCATTTATTCAGGAACTCTTTTTACAGGAAGCCCCCGATCCAG
>NW_021622309.1:0-7434 GCF_004785775.1 Grammomys surdaster | reverse complement strand
TTCCATTTCACTAAGCCCAGTGCCGTCTGGGCTTGTTTCCAGTGTCTGTCTGCTGCAGACAATGCGTCCTTATCCACTAATAAAAAATTTAAAATATATAAAATAAAGGGTAATCTTGCATGAAGTGAGGTAAATCCCCCTTTTCTACTTTTTCAAGATAATTTTTCAAAGTTAAATGTGCTCTTTCCACTATAGCCTGGCCTTGTGGATTATAAGGAACCCTGGTCTTATGGGTAATAGTATATTCATCACAAAACTTTTTTTCCTTAGGCTTTTTTTTTTTTTTTTCGAGACAGGGTTTCTCTGTGTAGTTCTGGCTGTCCTGGAACTCATTCTGTAGACCAGGCTGGCCTCCCAAGTGCTGGGATTACAGGTGTGCGCCACCACTGCCTGGCTTTTTTATTACACTTCAGATGTTATCCCTTTATTCCCTGTGTTAGACTTCAGGCGCAGCTTAGAACAGACAACACCAAATGGTTTGCAGGGAGGGGTTTATTCAGGCGATAGGGTAACGGTGGAGGAAGAGAGGGTAAAGGTGGGGGAAGAGAAATAGAGGAAGATTGGGGAGAAAGAGGGAGGAGAGAGAGGGGAGAGAAGTGGAGGCTGGCCATAACCACGTGGAGAGTGGGGGAAGGGAAGGGGGTAGAGGCTAGGGGACAGAGAGAAGCTAGAGGCAGAGCAAGAGAGAGAGAGGAGGAGGCAAGCAGCTCCTTTTATAGTGGGCAGGCCTACCTGGCTGTTGCCAGGTAACTGTGGGGAGGAGCATACCTGGGTGTTGCCAGATAACTGAAGGAGGAGTTTAGAAAGAATACTAACACCCTCGACAATCTCTTAAAATGTCCAGCTTGGCCACATCCGAAGCAAGTTTTATTCTTGCTAGATCCTTTTTGCATGGCAGCTGTGAGTACTTGTCCCATAATGATATTTCCATCAATTTCCTTGCAAACTTTAATCATTTATGGTTTTTGATCTATGTGGTCTAATGGCTTCCTTGCACCATTTATTAGCATTTTCAAAGGCTGTTGACTATGGGCATGGCGGTGTCAGCATCCCCAAACAATTTTTCTGCTAACTGGTGTAGTCTATTCACAAAATCTTGGAAGGGCTAACAGGGTCCTTGGACCACCTTTGATAGTTATCTCCAGTTGCCTTATTAGGCAAAGCTAGGCTCTTAACGGCTGTAGCGATGGTTTGGGCATAAATGGCTGTGGAGAGCCGCATAGTGCTGTGCCCTTATCTGTTTTCAACTGCTGAGGTTTCCCCCATGCCGCCCAAGCTTCCAGACAATGTCCTATGACATTGCGAGCCTTTTCCCCACTTAAAGGGGTGGCATGTATGATGCCCGAACAGGTGTCATCAGACACATGGACATATTTTAGGGTCCCGAACTCCGATATATGAGTGACATCCATTTGCCAGATCTTGAGTGGCAATAGTCCCCTAGGGTTCACTCCCACACCCTGAGGGTGATGATGAATCATGCACTGAGGACAATCCAGAACCACCTGTCTGGCATCTGCTCTAGATAAGTGAAATTTTTGTTGTAAGGTTTTTGCATTCACATGAAATGACTGATGGAACTGTCTTGCCTGCTCCAATGATGAGCTTAAGAAAATACATTCCATCCTTGTCCATCGGTCGACTTTTTCATTGTTTTCGCTCAACGGTCCAGGCAGGCCTGTGTATGCTCTAACATGTTGAATATAAAAGCATCTCTTTCTCTGCCAAATTAAATCTTGCAATTCTTGTAATAAGGGACACGCCGTGCTGCTACGCTTAAGAGGGCCCGCTACTTCTAAAATTCTTACTGCGTTAACATAGGCCGAATCAGAAATCGAATTAAATGCAAAGTGACAATTTCTAGACACCTCTACAACAATCTTTAATTCCACAATTTGAGGTGAACCCGGTTGAAAATGACATAGTACAGGTTCCTGGTCCTCTATCATATAGGCCCTGCAACCTGTTTTGGAGCCATCAGTAAATATATTTGGCGCTCCCTTAAGGGGATGTGCAGAGGTGATCTTTGAAAAAAATCTCAGGATGCTCTTTAAAAAATGACAGCAAAGGATGTTTGGGATATGATTATCAATCATACCACTGAAGCTGCACTGCAATATAGCCCAGTCTTCTATAGTTCCGCTCAAGATCTTAACTTGAGAACTAGAGAAAGGCACTATTATACTAGCGGGAGCAGCTCCAAAAAACTGCAGGCATTGCTGAACACCATTCAAGGCTAGAGCAGCAACTGCAGTGGGGTAAAAATAAGTCCATAGAACATTACCCCACTGCAGTTGCTGCTCTAGCCTTGGACTTATTTCGAGAAACCTTTGAATAGATCCATAATAATGGACCTTCTTGCCATAACAACCCTGTAGGCTGGCCATAGGTGGCAAATATGCACAAAACAATGGGTTGACCCTCTTGCCATCTCTGCAGAAAGGCACTTTGTAACCTTTCCTCTACCTTGCATAAGGCCTCTCTTGCCTCTTCTGTTAATTGTCTAGGAGAATCAAGAGCAGAGTCAACATTTAAAATATTATACAACGGTTTCAATTCATAATTTGGCAGCTTTAAATAATTGCGTACCCAATTAATAACCGCTAACAACTTTTGAAAATCATTTAGAGTCTTTAAATTGTCCTTTCTCAACTCGATCTTTTGAGGTATTATTTTCTCAGGCCCGATTTTCGCTCCCAAATAGTTAACTATCTTTTCCTTCTGTACCTTCTCAGGGGCTATAAACAATTTCTTCTCCCTTAATAATATCACTAACTCCTCATAAGCTTCATCCAAGATTTGTTCAGTTCTAGCTGTAAGTAAAATGTCATCCATATAATGAACACATCTTAGCTCTGGGAAATTCTTTCTTAATGGTGCAATGGCTTCACCCACATATAGTTGACACATGGTGGCACTATTAGCCATTCACTGTGGCAAGGCTACCCATTCAAATCTCTGATCAGGTTCCTCATGATTACAGGATGGAACAGTAAAAGCAAATCTTTCACAGTCTTTTGCACACAGAGGAATGGGGGAAAAAAAAAACAATCCTTATGTCTATCACTCTTACGGGCCACGAGGCGGGCAAAGAGGACAGGAGTGGTAAGCCCCGTTGTACTGGGCCCATGATCTGCATCTGCTGATTAATGGCACGCAGATCATGCAGCAATCTCCATTTCCCAAACTTCTTTTTGATCACAAAAATGGGAGTGTTCCAGGGAGACACGGAGGGCTTTACGTGCCCTAAGGACAGTTGTTCAGCCACCAGCTTCTTGGCAGTCCTTAATTTCTCAGAGGAAAGTGGCCACTGAGGAACCCAAACTGGATCCTCCATTTTCCAAGTAATGGGAATTACTTCCCCAGTGGCCCCTAAGAAAAACCCAGTCCCTGTCCCTTCTGTCTCTGTTGCACAGGGATAGGATCTGTTCCTCCCTGCAAATATTTCCCTATGCCATATCCTGGGGTGTAGCCCATATCCTGCATCATGCGCGGGGCAGTGACAGAATACTCATTGCTCAAAGCCCATGTCTTTTAATAAGTCCCTGCCCCACAGGGAGATAGGGAGCTCTAACACATAAGGATGCATCACATCAGAGTGTCCCTCATGATCCTGCCATGGTAACTGTCTCGCACTCATATCAGGGGCTTTTGCGTAACCTAGTCCTTGTAATGTTTGCGAAGAGGCCTGCACAGGCCAACCAGAGGGCCAGTCCTTGGCTATAATGCTTCTGTCTGCTCCAGTATCTAGGAGGCCCAAGATTTTCTTCCCATCCATTTTAAGCTCCAGCACAGAGCGTTGGTTTAGGTCCAGAGACAGTAATGTCCAATCAGTCCCTGTCAACCCAAACCCACCTTCCCCCCATACTTGTTTGCTTGCTGTAAATTTGTTGTGTAGACTAGGCAGAATCACCAGCTGAGCTATCCTATCCCCAGGGGAGATAGCAATTATTCCCTGTGGTGAGGCCACCATAATTTTAACTATTCCTGATAATCAGGATCTATAATCCCAGGGTTTACTATGAGGCCTCTCAAGGGTGATGATGATCGCCCCAGTAATAAGCCCACTGTGCCAGGCTCAAGAGGTCCTTTAAAATCTGTGTCAACTAACTGAACTCCCATCTAGTGGGTCAGTACAAGCCTGGTGGTGGAGCGGAGGTCCAATCCTGCAGAGCCCGCAGTGGCTCTCCTCGGTCCTTTGGATGACGGAGGGTGGGCCATTTCTCTTGACTCTGATCTGAATCCTGATTCTCCACTGCCCCATATATTTGTGGGCCCTGGGGTTAGCTGCTCCAATCACTAGGTGTCATACAATGTCTATTTAATGCCTCAACTTGAGCCAGAGTGAACGAGGCCATAATGCCATATGTCCTAACTGATTCTGCCAAAGATTTTATGACCTTGAAATCAAGAGGCTCCTCATAGCGATTACCTTGAGCATCTTGAAAAACTGGGCAAGCAAGTTGCAACTCTGATCTCACTGCTCGCCACACCTCTGGGCAAAATGAACGTCCCGAGCCTCCAATAGGGGCGCTCGGGGCATTATATGGCGGAGGAGTAGGAGGCACTACCCCTGGTGGCCCCGCAGTTGTCTCTGGGTCTTTGTCTATCTCCCTTTTCTTCTTTCCTTCTTTCAGACAGAGTTTCTCTACCTTTTTAATCAGAGCTTGAAGCTCCTCATCAGTATCTGACCAGTCTGTGTCAGAATCCTCCTTCCCGCTTGACTTAGCTGAGCTCTCCTCTTTCAGCATTTCCAGGGCAGTCTGTCCCTCCTCTACTGCCCTGCAGCACCTCTGATCCTCCAAACAGTTCCTGATAAGCTTCCACACAGGTCTGACCCCTGACTTGAGCGTTCCCTGACCCCATGCAAAGTCTAGATCCTTTCCCAGTTTATCCCAACAAGCGATAGTTAAATTACCAGAAACTGCGAACCAAGGAGCAATATCGAACTCATCCAAAAACATTTCAAAGGTGCTTTTCTTAAGTTTCAAATTTTTAGATAACAGCAGCTCCTGAAGAGCCAAAAAAATTGGGTGCAACTTTGGACACACTGTGCTTTTCACTTTCGGTCTGCAACAATGTAAACTTTTCTGCTCTCTCTTTGTCTGCAGCAAAGAGCAAAATGGCTGCGCTCTGCTCCGCAGACTTTACTGTTCCAACTCACCTAGGAAACTTTTCCTTATCCCACAACTTTCCCTCGTCCCATTTACCTGGGAGCTTTCCCTTGTCCCACTGACCTGGGAACTCGTCCCACTGACCTGGGAACTTTATTGTTCCTACCCGGAAACTTTATTGCCTCTTTTTACCGAGGGCCTTCCCTTGTCCCAACGTAACCTGGGAATTTACCGGTGCACCACCCTGACTGCTTGAAGTTCTGAGCTTCGCTTTCCCCGATTCTCACATGTATGGGCCGCCAGTTGTTGCGTCCACCTTCAACCAGCAAGGAAGACGCAAAGCACGAGCTCTTCTCCAAGCAGTTTATCCAGGACCCTTGAACAATCTTCTAACTGACGACCACGGGGGAAACATCTCCCAGGCTTAAGTACTCTAGGACTAGCCAACCCCTGTTGCCACGTGGCAACAGCAGATAGGTACACACACACACACACACACACACACACACACACACACACACACACGGAGACAAGCCAGATCAACTGCCACAGCCAAATAAGGAGTTGTTTACTTCTAAGAGTCCTTGCCAGCAGGTGCCAGCAGGTGGCGGAAGGCGGAGACCTGTGCTATCTTAAGGGCGCAGCACTATGCGGCTCTCCACAAATGGCCGGATCATAATGAATCTGCTGATGGAGAGCAGCATATTGTCCTGATCTGATTAGCATTTCCAGATTTCTCTGGCACTGCCCTGCCTGTGCATTTAATCTTGCTAAGGTCACCCATTGCTCCTGATATTCTCCCCTGCACAGTAAATAGTCTCCTCCGCTCAATGTCACACGACATAGTTGTTGCCAATCTCCTGGTGTTAAAGGTGCTATAGGACTCAAAAATTGCCAACGTAAAGGGTGCTAAGGCCCCATAGGAGGAAACTGCTTCTTTAAGGCTCTTTAATTCCTTAAAAGACAAAGGCACGTGCTCCCTAAGCATTTGCCCAGGGTTATGAGGGTGCATGGTTGGAACCTGCTTTAGAAAAAAAATCACCCCGTTCTTAGGGGTGGGCTGTGCTACCCACCAATCCTTCAGGGAGCATTCGTCATATGCCGGAGGAGCAGTGGCTTCCTTAGAATCCACAAAAGAGTTTTTACTAGGAGGTCGCTCCCCTCCAATCTGCTTCCTTTCGGACCTTGCATTTCTTCAATTTTTTCCTTTAAATAAGCTTTTTCTTTTTCTAAAGTTTCTTTCTTATTCTCAGAACTGGAGCTATTCTATACTTCAGACAAAGATTTTTTTAGATACATCATCCTGTGCCACTACTTCTAAGAAGGAACTTACAATCCCATGGCACGATCAAAACTCATTGTCACGAAGTGCTACTTTCAGTTTGATCCCGCACTGCTTCTCTAATACATTCCACTCACTGCGCCTGTCAGGTTGTCCTCACTTTCCTGATCTTGGTGGGACCTCCACTTGACAGCTCCAGCATTGCCACAGTACCGAGCTTGGGCATAGGCCTGGGAGATTAAAGGAAGACACAGACTCCGGTCATTCGTTATGAGAGAATGCCAAAGCTTTTACTGAGCAGGTTCAATATATACACCAAGCCAGGGAAGGAAAAACACAAACTCAGGGAAAAACAGGAACTCAACTGCGGGGCAATAGGATGTCAAGTGTAAATTCTCTTCCTGGGGCACCATGCCTACATCAGGATGTTTTGATCTTAGAAAAACTGCAGAATGTTACTTAGTAGACAGCAGCATATGGAAAGTCTCAGCCAGTGCATGGCGGGGTCCTACAGGTGGGACTTCATAGTCGTGGCAAGAAGTTGAAGCACATCCTGCTGGATTCTACCTGCTTTAGGGTTTCCCTCTATAGCTAACTGTGTGCTCCAGTACCTCTCTTCATGACAGGGATATGAACCTCATTGAAACTGTTAAGTGGTTTTATGTCTTGTCCCTCAGCTGAAAGCCTAGGACCCCATTATCTCTAAGGTAAACATTGGAATACTAGGTACAGTCGCTTAGGTGTCCCACCCCAAAAATCTAAGTTCAAAGTCTTTCTGAGGGAGAAGGTCATATTGAAGGGAGTCCTGGGAGTTAAAGGAGTATTGGGCTGCAGATGATCAAGATGGATTGTTTACATGCATGAAATTGTCAAAAATGAATAAATTCTATTTAAAAAATGTTTCAAGCATTTGGTGGCACATTGTAGTCCTAGTACTGGGGAGGCTGAGACAGGACGATTGAGGATTTGAGGCCAGCCTGGATTGCAGAGCAGGACCTTGTCTGAAAACTGAAACATTCTCTTGAGCAGGCTTGAGAC
>NW_021622308.1:0-7452 GCF_004785775.1 Grammomys surdaster | reverse complement strand
TTCCATTTCACTAAGCCCAGTGCCGTCTGGGCTTGTTTCCAGTGTCTTGTCTGCTGCAGACAATGCGTCCTTATCCACTAATAAAAAATTTAAAATATATAAAGGGTAATCTTGCATGAAGTGAGGTAAATCCCCCTTTTCTACTTTTTCAAGATAATTTTTCAAAGTTAAATGTGCTCTTTCCACTATAGCCTGGCCTTGTGGATTATAAGGAACCCTGGTCTTATGGGTAATAGTATATTCATCACAAAACTTTTTTTCCTTAGGCTTTTTTTTTTTTTTTTCGAGACAGGGTTTCTCTGTGTAGTTCTGGCTGTCCTGGAACTCATTCTGTAGACCAGGCTGGCCTCCCAAGTGCTGGGATTACAGGTGTGCACCACCACTGCCTGGCTTTTTTATTACACTTCAGATGTTATCCCTTTATTCCCTGTGTTAGACTTCAGGCGCAGCTTAGAACAGACAACACCAAATGGTTTGCAGGGAGGGGTTTATTCAGGCGATAGGGTAACGGTGGAGGAAGAGAGGGTAAAGGTGGGGGAAGAGAAATAGAGGAAGATTGGGGAGAAAGAGGGAGGAGAGAGAGGGGAGAGAAGTGGAGGCTGGCCATAACCACGTGGAGAGTGGGGGAAGGGAAGGGGGTAGAGGCTAGGGGACAGAGAGAAGCTAGAGGCAGAGCAAGAGAGAGAGGAGGCAAGCAGCTCCTTTTATAGTGGGCAGGCCTACCTGGCTGTTGCCAGGTAACTGTGGGGAGGAGCATACCTGGGTGTTGCCAGATAACTGAAGGAGGAGTTTAGAAAGAATACTAACACCCTCGACAATCTCTTAAAATGTCCAGCTTGGCCACATCCGAAGCAAGTTTTATTCTTGCTAGATCCTTTTTGCATGGCAGCTGCGAGTACTTGTCCCATAATGATATTTCCATCAATTTCCTTGCAAACTTTAATCATTTATGGTTTTTGATCTATGTGGTCTAATGGCTTCCTTGCACCATTTATTAGCATTTTCAAAGGCTGTTGACTATGGGCATGGCGGTGTCAGCATTCCCAAACAATTTTTCTGCTAACTGGTGTAGTCTATTCACAAAATCTTGGAAGGGCTAACAGGGTCCTTGGACCACCTTTGATAGTTATCTCCAGTTGCCTTATTAGGCAAAGCTAGGCTCTTAACGGCTGTAGCGATGGTTTGGGCATAAATGGCTGTGGAGAGCCGCATAGTGCTGTGCCCTTATCTGTTTTCAACTGCTGAGGTTTCCCCCATGCCGCCCAAGCTTCCAGACAATGTCCTATGACATTGCGAGCCTTTTCCCCACTTAAAGGGGTGGCATGTATGATGCCCGAACAGGTGTCATCAGACACATGGACATATTTTAGGGTCCCGAACTCTGATATATGAGTGACATCCATTTGCCAGATCTTGAGTGGCAATAGTCCCCTAGGGTTCACTCCCACACCCTGAGGGTGATGATGAATCATGCACTGAGGACAATCCAGAACCACATGTCTGGCATCTGCTCTAGATAAGTGAAATTTTTGTTGTAAGGTTTTTGCATTCACATGAAATGACTGATGGAACTGTCTTGCCTGCTCCAATGATGAGCTTAAGAAAATACATTCCATCCTTGTCCATCGGTCGACTTTATCATTGTTTTCGCTCAACGGTCCAGGCAGGCCTGTGTATGCTCTAACATGTTGAATATAAAAGCATCTCTTTCTCTGCCAAATTAAATCTTGCAATTCTTGTAATAAGGGACACGCCGTGCTGCTACGCTTAAGAGGGCCCGCTACTTCTAAAATTCTTACTGCTGTTAACATAGGCCAAATCAGAAATCGAATTAAATGCAAAGTGACAATTTCTAGACACCTCTACAACAATCTTTAATTCCACAATTTGAGGTGAACCCGGTTGAAAATGACATAGTACAGGTTCCTGGTCCTCTATCATATAGGCCCTGCAACCTGTTTTAGAGCCATCAGTAAATATATTTGGCGCTCCCTTAAGGGGATGTGCAGAGGTGATCTTTGAAAAAAATCTCAGGATGCTCTTTAAAAAATGACAGCAAAGGATGTTTGGGATATGATTATCAATCATACCACTGAAGCTGCACTGCAATATAGCCCAGTCTTCTATAGTTCCGCTCAAGATCTTAACTTGAGAACTAGAGAAAGGCACTATTATACTAGCGGGAGCAGCTCCAAAAAACTGCAGGCATTGCTGAACACCATTCAAGGCTAGAGCAGCAACTGCAGTGGGGTAAAAATAAGTCCATAGAACATTACCCCACTGCAGTTGCTGCTCTAGCCTTGGACTTATTTCGAGAAACCTTTGAATAGATCCATAATAATGGACCTTCTTGCCATAACAACCCTGTAGGCTGGCCATAGGTGGCAGATATGCACAAAACAATGGGTTGACCCTCTTGCCATCTCTGCAGAAAGGCACTTTGTAACCTTTCCTCTACCTTGCATAAGGCCTCTCTTGCCTCTTCTGTTAATTGTCTAGGAGAATCAAGAGCAGAGTCAACATTTAAAATATTATACAACGGTTTCAATTCATAATTTGGCAGCTTTAAATAATTGCGTACCCAATTAATAACCGCTAACAACTTTTGAAAATCATTTAGAGTCTTTAAATTGTCCTTTCTCAACTCGATCTTTTGAGGTATTATTTTTCTCAGGCCCGATTTTCGCTCCCAAATAGTTAACTATCTTTTCCTTCTGTACCTTCTCAGGGGCTATAAACAATTTCTTCTCCCTTAATAATATCACTAACTCCTCATAAGCTTCATCCAAGATTTGTTCAGTTCTAGCTGTAAGTAAAATGTCATCCATATAATGAACACATCTTAGCTCTGGGAAATTCTTTCTTAATGGTGCAATGGCTTCACCCACATATAGTTGACACATGGTGGCACTATTAGCCATTCACTGTGGCAAGGCTACCCATTCAAATCTCTGATCAGGTTCCTCATGATTACAGGATGGAACAGTAAAAGCAAATCTTTCACAGTCTTTTGCACACAGAGGAATGGGGGAAAAAAAAACAATCCTTATGTCTATCACTCTTACGGGCCACGAGGCGGGCAAAGAGGACAGGAGTGGTAAGCCCCGTTGTACTGGGCCCATGATCTGCATCTGCTGATTAATGGCACGCAGATCATGCAGCAATCTCCATTTCCCAAACTTCTTTTTGATCACAAAAATGGGAGTGTTCCAGGGAGACACGGAGGGCTTTACGTGCCCTAAGGACAGTTGTTCAGCCACCAGCTTCTTGGCAGTCCTTAATTTCTCAGAGGAAAGTGGCCACTGAGGAACCCAAACTGGATCCTCCATTTTCCAAGTAATGGGAATTACTTCCCCAGTGGCCCCTAAGAAAAACCCAGTCCCTGTCCCTTCTGTCTCTGTTGCACAGGGATAGGATCTGTTCCTCCCTGCAAATATTTCCCTATGCCATATCCTGGGGTGTAGCCCATATCCTGCATCATGCGCGGGGCAGTGACAGAATACTCATTGCTCAAAGCCCATGTCTTTTAATAAGTCCCTGCCCCACAGGGAGATAGGGAGCTCTAACACATAAGGTTGCATCACATCAGAGTGTCCCTCATGATCCTGCCATGGTAACTGTCTCGCACTCATATCAGGGGCTTTTGCGTAACCTAGTCCTTGTAATGTTTGCGAAGAGGCCTGCACAGGCCAACCAGAGGGCCAGTCCTTGGCTATAATGCTTCTGTCTGCTCCAGTATCTAGGAGGCCCAAGATTTTCTTCCCATCTATTTTAAGCTCCAGCACAGAGCGTTGGTTTAGGTCCAGAGACAGTAATGTCCAATCAGTCCCTGTCAACCCAAACCCACCTTCCCCCCATACTTGTTTGCTTGCTGTAAATTTGTTGTGTAGACTAGGCAGAATCACCAGCTGAGCTATCCTATCCCCAGGGGAGATAGCAATTATTCCCTGTGGTGAGGCCACCATAATTTTAACTATTCCTGATAATCAGGATCTATAATCCCAGGGTTTACTATGAGGCCTCTCAAGGGTGATGATGATCGCCCCAGTAATAAGCCCACTGTGCCAGGCTCAAGAGGTCCTTTAAAATCTGTGTGAACTAACTGAACTCCCATCTAGTGGGTCAGTACAAGCCTGGTGGTGGAGCGGAGGTCCAATCCTGCAGAGCCCGCAGTGGCTCTCCTCGGTCCTTTGGATGACGGAGGGTGGGCCATTTCTCTTGACTCTGATCTGAATCCTGATTCTCCACTGCCCCATATATTTGTGGGCCCTGGGGTTAGCTGCTCCAATCACTAGGTGTCATACAATGTCTATTTAATGCCTCAACTTGAGCCAGAGTGAACGAGGCCATAATGCCATATGTCCTAACTGATTCTGCCAAAGATTTTATGACCTTGAAATCAAGAGGCTCCTCATAGCGATTACCTTGAGCATCTTGAAAAACTGGGCAAGCAAGTTGCAACTCTGATCTCACTGCTCGCCACACCTCTGGGCAAAATGAACGTCCCGAGCCTCCAATAGGGGCGCTCGGGGCATTATATGGCGGAGGAGTAGGAGGCACTACCCCTGGTGGCCCCGCAGTTGTCTCTGGGTCTTTGTCTATCTCCCTTTTCTTCTTTCCTTCTTTCAGACAGAGTTTCTCTACCTTTTTAATCAGAGCTTGAAGCTCCTCATCAGTATCTGACCAGTCTGTGTCAGAATCCTCCTTCCCGCTTGACTTAGCTGAGCTCTCCTCTTTCAGCATTTCCAGGGCAGTCTGTCCCTCCTCTACTGCCCTGCAGCACCTCTGATCCTCCAAACAGTTCCTGATAAGCTTCCACACAGGTCTGACCCCTGACTTGAGCGTTCCCTGACCCCATGCAAAGTCTAGATCCTTTCCCAGTTTATCCCAACAAGCGATAGTTAAATTACCAGAAACTGCGAACCAAGGAGCAATATCGAACTCATCCAAAAACATTTCAAAGGTGCTTTTCTTAAGTTTCAAATTTTTAGATAACAGCAGCTCCTGAAGAGCCAAAAAAATTGGGTGCAACTTTGGACACACTGTGCTTTTCACTTTCGGTCTGCAACAATGTAAACTTTTCTGCTCTCTCTTTGTCTGCAGCAAAGAGCAAAATGGCTGCGCTCTGCTCCGCAGACTTTACTGTTCCAACTCACCTAGGAAACTTTTCCTTATCCCACAACTTTCCCTCGTCCCATTTACCTGGGAGCTTTCCCTTGTTCCACTGACCTGGGAACTCGTCCCACTGACCTGGGAACTTTATTGTTCCTACCCGGAAACTTTATTGCCTCTTTTTACCGAGGAGGGCCTTCCCTTGTCCCAACGTAACCTGGGAATTTACCTGTGCACCACCCTGACTGCTTGAAGTTCTGAGCTTCGCTTTCCCCGATTCTCACATGTATGGGCCGCCAGTTGTTGCGTCCACCTTCGACCAGCAAGGAAGACGCAAAGCACGAGCTCTTCTCCAAGCAGTTTATCCAGGACCCTTGAACAATCTTCTAACTGACGACCACGGGGGAAACATCTCCCAGGCTTAAGTACTCTAGGACTAGCCAACCCCTGTTGCCACGTGGCAACAGCAGATAGGTACACACACACACACACACACACACACACACACACACACACACACACGGAGACAAGCCAGATCAACTGCCACAGCCAAATAAGGAGTTGTTTACTTCTAAGAGTCCTTGCCAGCAGGTGCCAGCAGGTGGCGGAAGGCGGAGACCTGTGCTATCTTAAGGGCGCAGCACTATGCGGCTCTCCACAAATGGCCGGATCATAATGAATCTGCTGATGGAGAGCAGCATATTGTCCTGATCTGATTAGCATTTCCAGATTTCTCTGGCACTGCCCTGCCTGTGCATTTAATCTTGCTAAGGTCACCCATTGCTCCTGATATTCTCCCCTGCACAGTAAATAGTCTCCTCCGCTCAATGTCACACGACATAGTTGTTGCCACTCTCCTGGTGTTAAAGGTGCTATAGGACTCAAAAATTGCCAACGTAAAGGGTGCTAAGGCCCCATAGGAGGAAACTGCTTCTTTAAGGCTCTTTAATTCCTTAAAAGACAAAGGCACGTGCTCCCTAAGCATTTGCCCAGGGTTATGAGGGTGAGGGACTTCTATTACAGGATAAGCATGGTTGGAACCTGCTTTAGAAAAAAAATCACCCCGTTCTTAGGGGTGGGCTGTGCTACCCACCAATCCTTCAGGGAGCATTCGTCATATGCCGGAGGAGCAGTGGCTTCCTTAGAATCCACAAAAGAGTTTTTACTAGGAGGTCGCTCCCCTCCAATCTGCTTCCTTTCGGACCTTGCATTTCTTCAATTTTTTCCTTTAAATAA
This sequence comes from Grammomys surdaster, assembly GCF_004785775.1. Lineage (NCBI taxonomy): Eukaryota > Metazoa > Chordata > Mammalia > Rodentia > Muridae > Grammomys > Grammomys surdaster. Next base: position 1,104 of record NW_021622308.1, on the reverse strand, counting down.
GCTTTTTCTTTTTCTAAAGTTTCTTCCTTATTCTCAGAACTGGAGCTATTCTATACTTCAGACAAAGATTTTTTTAGATACATCATCCTGTGCCACTACTTCTAAGAAGGAACTTACAATCCCATGGCACGATCAAAACTCATTGTCACGAAGTGCTACTTTCAGTTTGATCCCGCACTGCTTCTCTAATACATTCCACTCACTGCGCCTGTCAGGTTGTCCTCACTTTCCTGATCTTGGTGGGACCTCCACTTGACAGCTCCAGCATTGCCACAGTACCGAGCTTGGGCATAGGCCTGGGAGATTAAAGGAAGACACAGACTCCGGTCATTCGTTATGAGAGAATGCCAAAGCTTTTACTGAGCAGGTTCAATATATACACCAAGCCAGGGAAGGAAAAACACAAACTCAGGGAAAAACAGGAACTCAACTGCGGGGCAATAGGATGTCAAGTGTAAATTCTCTTCCTGGGGCACCATGCCTACATCAGGATGTTTTGATCTTAGAAAAACCGCAGAATCTTACTTAGTAGACAGCAGCATATGGAAAGTCTCAGCCAGTGCATGGCGGGGTCCTACAGGTGGGACTTCATAGTCGTGGCAAGAAGTTGAAGCACATCCTGCTGGATTCTACCTGCTTTAGGGTTTCCCTCTATGGCTAACTGTGTACTCCAGTACCTCTCTTCATGACAGGGATATGAACCTCATTGAAACTGTTAAGTGGTTTTATGTCTTGTCCCTCAGCTGAAAGCCTAGGACCCCATTATCTCTAAGGTAAACATTGGAATACTAGGTACAGTCGCTTAGGTGTCCCACCCCAAAAATCTAAGTTCAAAGTCTTTCTGAGGGAGAAGGTCATATTGAAGGGAGTCCTGGGAGTTAAAGGAGTATTGGGCTGCAGGTGATCAAGATGGATTGTTTACATGCATGAAATTGTCAAAAATGAATAAATTCTATTTAAAAAATGTTTCAAGCATTTGGTGGCACATTGTAGTCCTAGTACTGGGGAGGCTGAGACAGGACGATTGAGGATTTGAGGCCAGCCTGGATTGCAGAGCAGGACCTTGTCTGAAAACTGAAACATTCTCTTGAGCAGGCTTGAGAC
>NW_021622307.1:0-1064 GCF_004785775.1 Grammomys surdaster | reverse complement strand
CAACCCAACCACAACATGGACCTGACTGTTAGTTATGTGCACATCCAACTCGTCTGTCCTAATTCTTCTCTATTCACATTCATGTCAATATCGCAAAGGAGGACCTGATGAGGGATCTATAAACCTTTTTATTTGTTCTTCTTTTTTTATTTGTTCTTTATTCTTTGTTTTCCTATAAACTGAAGTTCAGGGGTGGGGTAGGGGTAACAACTTGTGTTAAAGATTCTAAAAGGTTGAAAGACTACAATTGTGTGAACATGGAGCGTTGAAGTGTCATCGCTCCAGAAGCAAGTTATCTTGGACTGCCTTTATTCCTCGCAATAGCCATTCTTTGCAAATCCCTGTATTTGACTTAGCATCCTTTTAACTACTGAGGAAAAGCATTAACTTCATTCAATCCAAAAGCTAAGAATGTCATCAGAATCTAAAGCTTAGAGGACAGTGTTCTACATTTTGCTGTAACCTGCCATCCAGACCAGTGAGTCTGGCAAATATGCCAATTTGTGAATTTCTATGGTTGTCATAAATGTCCATATGACCACTGCCACAGTACAGCTTATTATCTGGCGTATTCGTGATCCCTGGCAATAATCATTCATATTTGACTCACAATATTCTGTTATTTCCTTTGAATGTGAACCATGTTTTGGTGCCCGAGAAGAGGCCATAATGATCCATTTCCACCGAGGATTCACCTGGACTACCATTAGATATCAGCACAGGTTCTCTGTGCCCAATGTCTGTGCTGCCTCCATGGGAAGACATGTTGTTTAGTTCTCTCTGAACCCTGGACCTCCCCGGACCTCCCCTTTGGTTTGGATGAAGTGCACTGGCTTACACTGGTTTACACTGGATATCCTCTTACTTGTTTCAGTTAGAATATTTGTCAATAGCATTTGTACTCTTGCTCCTGTCACTCCTTCACGATCTAACTGCATATTTTCTGTCTCAACTTTCTTATGTACCAAACCCCCCTTTAGTTTAGAAATTCTAATAATACTTCATCACAAACACATACAAGATATTAATCTAAATCTATATAACAAGCTTTACCTGTTCCTTTC
>NW_021622306.1:0-1056 GCF_004785775.1 Grammomys surdaster | reverse complement strand
CAACCCAACCACAACATGGACCTGACTGCTAGTTATGTGCACATCCAACTCGTCTGTCCTAATTCTTCTCTATTCACATTCATGTCAATATCTCAAAGGAGGACCTGATGAGGGATCTATAAACCTTTTTATTTGTTCTTCTTTTTTATTTGTTCTTTTTTCTTTGTTTTCCTATAAACTGAAGTTCAGGGGTAGGGTAGGGGTAACCACTTGTGTTAAAGATTCTAAAAGGTTGAAAGACTACAACTGTGTAAACATAGAGCGTTGAAGTGTCATCGCACCAGAATCAAGTTATCTTGGACTGCCTTTAGTCCTCGAAATAGCCATTCTTTGCAAATCCCTGTATTTGACTTAGCATCCTTTTAACTACTGAGGAAAAGCATTAGCTTCATTCAATCCAAAAGCTAAGAATGTCAACAGAATCTAAAACTTAGAGGACAGTGTTCTACATTTTGCTGTAACCTGCCATCCAGACCAGTGAGTCTGGCAAATGTGCCAGTTTGTGAATTTCTATGGTTGTCATAAATGTCCATATGACCACTGCCACAGTACAGCATATTATCTGGGGAATTCGTGATCCCTGGCAATAATCATTCATATTTGATTCACAATATTCTGTTTTTTTTTCCTTTGAATGTGAACCATGTTTTGGTGCCCTAGAAGAGGCCATAATGATCCATTTCCACCGAGGATTCACCTGGACTACCATTAGATATCAGTACAGGTTCTCTGTGCCCAATGTCTGTGCTGCCTCCATGGGAAGACATGTTGGTTAGTTCTCTCTGGAGCCTGGACCTTCCCTTTGGCTTGGATGAAGTGCACTGGTTTACACTGGTTTACACTGGATATCCTCTTACTTGTTTCAGTTAGAATATTTGTCAACAGCGTTTGGAGTCTTGATCCTGTCACTCCTTCACTATCTAACTGCATATTTTCTGTCTCAACTTTTTTATATACCAAACCCCCCTTTAGTTTAGAAATTCTAATAATACTTCATCACAAACACGTGCAAGATATTAATCTAAATCTATATAACAAGCTTTACCTGTTCCTTTC
>NW_021622305.1:0-1170 GCF_004785775.1 Grammomys surdaster | reverse complement strand
CCCCACCATTTCCCTATTCAAGAGAGTGGCCTTTGGCTTGAGGCATAGGCATCCCCAGAGAGCTTTGTAGGTATTAGTCATATAAGGAACCAGTGTGCATTTGACTCAATCAGAATATATACATTATAAAGCACCATAGTTATGGCTGTAAACATCACTATGCAAAGTTTTACTGTGTATTAGATTTCCTTCTTAGATTCATGCTCTCTTTGATGTAAACTCAGCATTCAGACATGTACCTTCATATGCTTAGTTATTAACATAACACCTTAGTGCTGAGTAAAAATGAGAAGATGACTGCCCAAAGGTGTAGCTGAGGAAAAGGTTTATTGTAGGTCACGATAATGCTCAGATTTGCAGGAGAAAAAAGCAATTCCACCATTCGAGCAAGCATTATTAAATGTTAAATACTGACCAAGAGGTGGACTCTGCTCATATGCTACAAGGGTTTATAAAGATAAACCTATAGGCCACCCCATATTCCTATGAGGCATTGCTATTTTCCCAAGCATTAAAACTCCTAGCATTCCAAGAAGGTACCTGGTTCTTGGGGAGGTGGTGCTTATAGGGTAATTTTGGGCTTTAGGCTATGAGGGGGAAAACAACCAGAGGCCTCTGGAAAGGGCCAGACTGAACTGGGCCATGAGAGCAGGAGTGGGTGTGGAGAAAGGAAGAGAAGGAGGAGAGGGGCCAAGAAAGGAAGCAGGAGCCAGGAAAGCACCTAGCCAAAGATGTCACCTTTGATATATAGGTACCTTAGGCACTCCTCTTGAGTTTCTCTGAGACCTAACAATGTGTAGGGCAGCCCAGGATGCATGCTGTGAGAGGAAGATAGCAGACCATAATATTTCATAGATAGAAAACCCAATATAGATTAAAGCAAAATCGGAAATCACCTTTTGAATAATTATGATTGCTGACTTACATCAGGAAAATGTCTCCTTTGTTTAAGAAGAGCATTTGTGACCAGACTGTTGGTTTTTGTTTTGTAGTTTGTTGTTAGTAGTTACTGTGACTGTGGACTTCTGGCAGGTGTGGGAATGCCTAGAATCTGTAGTCAGGGTGTTTGTTTGTTTGTTTGTTTGATACCCCCTGCTAGAGAAGTCTGAATTGTGTGGGTCAGAATATAGTTTTCTTGCAGTCTTCCAAGCTCCTCCTCAGGAATCATGG
>NW_021622304.1:0-7638 GCF_004785775.1 Grammomys surdaster | reverse complement strand
CTTTTTAGAGAGGAAGTGGTTCAATGTAGTCAATGTGCAACCTGAGTACTGGCAGATCACCCGGGGCAATGATGCCATATCTGTGGCTGAGTATTGGTCTCTCCTCTTGGTAGATATGGTAGTAGGCAACAGCCGTCGCCCAGTAATCCTTGCATAAACCCCATCTTTTCCATCATGGTCACTTCACCCTCCAACAGTTTCTCATCCCATTCCTCCTGCTCCCTGTCTCCTAGAGGATATTCTCCCTTTCCCCCACTAGGTTTCTTCAATCCTTGAGGCCTCAAGACTCTGGAGGGCTAGGTGCATCTCCTCCCACTGAGGCCAGACCAGTCAGTCCTCTGCTGTATATGTGGTGGTTGCGGGGAGCCCAGACCAGCTCATGTATGCTGCCAGGTTGGTGGCTCAGTGTCTGTGAGATCTCATGGATCCAGATAATTTGACACTGCTGGTCTTCTTATGGAGTCACCCTACTCCTCAGCTTCTTCCATCTTTTCTCTAATTCAATCACAGGGGTCCCAAATTCATTCCATTGGTTGAGTGTAAGTATCTGCATCTGTCTTAGTCAGCTGCTTGATGTGCTTCTGGGAGGGCAGCCATGCTAGGCTCCTGTCTTTAAGCACACCATAGCATCAATAATAGTGTCAGGCCTCGGAGCCTCCCCTTGAGATGGATCTCAAGTTGGGCTGGTCACTAGACCACCTTTCTCTCAGTCTCTTCTCCATTTTTGCTCCCAAAGTTCCTTTAAACAAGAACAATTCTGGGTTAGAGTTTTTGACTGTGGATGGCAACCCCATCCCTCTACTTGATGCCCTGTCTTTCTACTGGAAGTGGACTCTATAAGTTTCCTCTCCCTACTGCTGAGCATTTCATCTGTGATCCCTCCCTTTGAGTTCTGAGATTATCTCACCTTCCAGGTCTCTCTCTGGTACTTTCTACAAGGTCCCTCCCCAACACTCCTAGCCCAAAGGTGCCATATTTCCATTTATTCTGCTGGCTTTCAGGGCTTCACTCCTGTTTTGACCACCCAATACCTGATCATCTTCCCCTTTTCCCCTTTCCCTTCCCTCTCCCACCCAGGTTCCTCCCTCCCTCTGCCCCCAAGATTTCTTCTCCCTCCCAAGTGGGATTGAAGCATCCTTCCTCACTTGGGCCTCTGTGCTTTTATAGCTTTCTGGAGTTCTGCTGACTGTATCCTTGGTATTCTGTATCTTTTGGGTAATATCCACTTATTAGTGAGTATATACCATGCATGCCCTTTTGAGTATGTTACCTCACTCAAGAAGATATTTTCCAATTCCATCCATTTGCCTGCAAAATTTACGATGTCCTCATTCTTAATAGCTGAATAGTATTCCATTGTATAAACAAATCCTATTTTTTCTTTTTTTTTGCAATTGGATACTTTCCTTATTTACATTTCAAATGTTATTCCCTTTACCAATTGCCCAGCCCCCCAAACCCCTTATCCCATCCCCACTCCCCCTGCTTCTATGAGGGTGTTCCCCTTCACATACACTCCCACCTCCCCATGCTGGCATTCCCTTACATGGAGCATTGAGCCTTCACAGGACCAAGGGCCTTGCCTCCGATTAATGCCTGACAAGGCAATCCTCTGCTACAGATGCAGCTGCAGCCAAGGGTCCTTCCATGTATATTCTTTGGTTGGTGGTTTAGTCCCTAACAAGCTCTGGGGGGTTGGGGGGAAGGTTGGTTGATATTGTTGTTCTTCCTATGGGGCTGCATACCCCTTCAGCTCTTTCAGTCCTTTCTCTAACTCCTCCACTGGGGACCATATGCTCAGTCCAATGGTTTGCTGTGAGCATCCATCTCTGTATTTGTCAGGTTCTGGAAAAGCCTCTCAGGAGACAGCTATATCAGGCTCCTGTCAGCAAGCATTTCTTGGCATCCACAATAGTGTCTAAGTTTGGTGACTGCATATGGGATGGATCCCCAGGTGGGACAGTCTCTGGATGGCCTTTCCTTCAGTCTCTTCTCCACACTTTGTTTCTATATTTCCTCCCATGAGTACCTTGTTTCTCTTTCTAAGAAGGACCAAAGCATCCACACTTTGGTCTTCCTTCTTCTTGAGCTTCATATGGTCCGTGAATTGTACTTTGGGTATTCCAAGCTTTCGGGCTATTATCCACTTTTCAGTGAGTGCATACCATGAGCATTCTTTTGTGACTGGGTTACCTCACTGAGGATGATATTTTCTAGTTCCATCCATTTGCCTAAGAATTTCATGAAGTCATTGTTTTTAATAGCTGAGTAGTACTCCATTGTGTAAATGTACCACATTTTCTGTATCCATTCTTCTGTTGACGACATCTGGATTCTTTCTACCTTCTGGCTATTAGAAATAAGGCGGCTATGAACATAGTGGAGTATGTATCTTTCTTATATGTTGGAGCATCTTTTGAGTATATGCTCAGAAGTGGAGTAGCTGGGTCCTCAGGTAGTACTATGTCAATTTTCTGAGGAACGGCCACAATGATTTCTACCAGAGTGGTTGTACCGGCTTGCAATCTCACCAACAATCGAGGAGTGTTCCTCTTCACATTCTCACCAGCATCTGCTGTCACCTGAGTTTTTGATCTTAGCCATTCTGACTGGTGTGAGGTAGAACCTCAGGGTTGATTTGATTTGCATTTCTCTGATGACTAAGGATGTTAAACATTTTTTTACACGCTTCTTAGCCATCCACTCTTTCATTTTGGGACATCTGGGTTGTTTCCAGCTTCTGGCTATCATAGATTATGCCACTATGAACATAGTAGAACTTGTGCCTCTATAGTATGGTGTGGCATCTTTTGGGTATATGCCCAAGAGTGGTATAGCTGGATCTTCTGGTAGATCTCTTTTCAATTTTCTGAAGAATATCCAGATTGATCTCCAAAGTGGTTGTACCAGTTTACAATCCCACCAGCAATGGAGGAAGAAGTGTTTCTCTACTCCACATCCTCGAGAACATGTGCTGTCACCTGAGGTTTTGATCTTAGCCATCCTGATTGGTGTAAGGTGGAATCTCAGAGTCGTTTTGATTTGCATTTCCCTGATGACTACAGACTTTGAACATTTCTTTAAGTGGTTCTCAAGTTCTTTAAGTGGCCATTCAGGATTCCTCTGTTGTGAATTCTCTGTTTAGCTCTATAACCCATTTTTTGATTAGGTTGTTTTGTGTTTTTGGAGATTTTCTTCTTGAGTTCTTTATATATTTTGGATATTAGCATTCTATCAGAGGTGGATTTAGTGAAGATTTTTTTCAAATCTGTAGGTTGCCAGTTTGTCCTATTGACTATGTCCTGTAAGGCAAACCTTACAGAAGCTTTTCAGTTTCATGAGTGACTATTTATTTAGCTATTGATAGTTTATTTAGAACCTTTCCAACCCGAGCTCCCACCGTGTGCCAATGAGTTTGAGGCTCTATCCCACTTTCTCTTCTATTAGATTCAGTGTATCTGGTTTTATGTTGAGGTCCTTGATCCACTTGGACTTAAGCTTTGTGCAAGGAGACAAATCTGGATCTATTTTCATTTTTCTACATACCGACTGCCAGTTAGAGCAGCACCATTTATTAAAGATACTTTCTTTTTTTCCACTGTATACTTTTGACTTCTTTGTCAAAAATTAAGTGTCCATAAGTATGTGGGTTTATTTCTGGGTCTTCACTTCTATTCCATTGATCAACCTGTCTGTATCTGTACCAACGCCATGCAGTTTTTAATCACTATTACTCAGTAGTAGAGCTTGAGATCAGGGATGATGATTACCACAGATGTTCTTTTATTGTAAAGAATTTCTTTCAATATCCTGTTTTTTTTTTCATATGAAATTGAAAATTGCTCATTCTTTATTTTAAAACCTCTCATTTTTTAAAAATCAGGAAGAGATAAATAGTTTAATTCAATATGAAAATCAAAATAGTTCAATTAATTAAGCGTACTGCAAGGTATTTCCATGCTCTGAATATTTAATTTTCTTGGAACTTTGAAGTTTTCCTTAAAATCTACATAAGAGAGCTGGGGAGACTGCACAGAATATAGCATTGGTTACTGTTGCAGAGAACAAAGACAAATGTAAAAGAAGCACCAGGAAAAAGTGTTCATTATCAGAATATCCCTTATTTCTGGTGGTCTCTAGACAGTTCAGAGAATTTACATACATACAAAGTAGGTGAATACAAAGGATAAGTCAGGGATTCTACAAGAAGAACATTCTTAACTACAAAGACTAGATTCCTGTAATTCTCCAACATCACATCCAAATACAAAGCCCTCTGAGCAGGGTCCAGGCATTCCCACTCCTCCTGAGAGAAGTCCACAGACACATCCCTGAAAGTCAACAGACCCTATCATGGAAAATTACCCATTTACCATGTGCTGCTGGGGGGGAAAATGTTTTCTTAGGTAAAAGGAAATTACCTAATGAACTAGACCTGATGAATTAGAGACATTTTTGTGATATGGACCAGGACAATTATTTAATGACAGAAGTTCTCTAGAGGTGCTACAGAGAAGGTTCAGAAGGAAAGAGCACTAGATGCTCTTCCATAGGACTCACACTTGGTTCCTAGCACCTACATCATGCTAAGCCAGAGATTCTACCTCCAGTTCTATCAGATCTAACGCTCTCTTCTGAATTCTGAAGGCACAGCATTCATGAATACATTACTGCAAATATACTTGCACACATAAAATAAAAAGAAGGCTAATTTTAATAAGGAATAGAAGGAATAGTTTAATCTAGGCAAAGTGGCACATGCCTTTAATCCCAGGATTTGTCAGGCAAAGGCAGGCAAATTTCTGTGAGTTCCAGGCCAGCCTGGTCTACAGAGAAAGTTCCAAGGCAGTCAGAGATACACACACACACACACACACACACACACACACACACACACACACAAACACACACACACAAACACTCCAAAAAAATCAAATAAGGGCTGGAGAAGTGGTTCATCAGTTAAGAGCACTGACTTCTTCCAGAGGTCCTGAGTTGAATTTCCAAAAACTACATGGTGGCTTATAACCATCAATAATGGGATTCAATGCCCTCTTCTGATGTGTGTGAAGCAAGCAACAGTGTACTCACATACATAAATCTTTTTTAAAAAAATCAAATAAATAAGTCAAAAGGACACTGTCTAGAACAGTCATGCTCTATCTTGTATTTCCTATTTCTGTGAAAACTGCATCATTGTGATGATAGTCTCACAATCAGCAAGATTTTAGAGAATATAAAATACACATTTGAGGTCTGGATGTAGAAATGTAATTCTATAAAGGCTGTATTGATATCAAACAGGATCACAGTGTTTCTTCTCAGATGGAGAAGTTATAATGAATAAAATTGTGCTTCTAAATTCTCCAACTGTCGATCCTGTTGAAATACGAACTCTAGATCAATCCTGTCTGCATTTGGGTCCCCATTGACAGTATTCTAAAATGCTCAGTTCAGATGCTAAGGCCTATGTACAGTGTTGCACCCTTTCTAAAACAATGCAGAATAAATGGACAAGTCAAAAGTTTTCTTTCTTATTTTTTTTTTTTTAACAGTAAGGAGTACAAAACATCACTGCATTCAACCAATGTTTCAAACAAGAAACAGAATCAATATTTTGAAAGTTATGAGAATATTTTGACCACCATGAATAGAAAAAAAACAAGAGACAGCGTTAATATTATCTAAATTTTTTTTAAAAAAATATAAGAACACACAACGGATACAGGTGAATAGCAATTTCAGAAATCTCACATTCTCTACAGAATAGTTAGAAAAATATTTGTAAATAAATGGCCTGTGTGAAAACTTATTCAGCTGAAGTAGAAAGATTATCTGTGATCAAAACAAATCTATTAAGCTGAGTAAACATTATACTATCTCTTCACCAATTCTGAACATATATAAAGAAATTTGGCTCAATTGAAAATATAGATCTTAGCTGGGCAATGATGGCACTGGGATTCCCAGGGCTGTGGACCTTCGGGAGGGTCCTGGACCACTTGCACTGCATACACCAAAACTCCTAGGATGCCTTCCATCTGTGGTATCTTCAGGGGAACAAACAAGAAGGCACCGGGCAGAAGGGGAGTGGAATTTGGAAGGCTGGGGTTATGGGGTGTGATGGGTCCTGAGTCCAATGAGCTCCCAGTGGCTGTGGGCCTTTGGGAGGGTCCTTTACCACTTGCCCTGCATTCAGCAAAATTCCTAGGATGCCATTAGGCTGTGGTGTCCTCAGGGAAGCAGACAAGCTGCCTATGTGCCAAGCAGAAAGTGCTGGCCGGAAGGGCTCTACATCACTTTCATATAATTCAAAATACTCTTTTTTCTAATTAATTAATTTATTTTTTTATTGGATGTTTTATTTACATTTCATATGTTGTCCCCTTACCCCATCCCCCACCCACCCAGGAACCCCCTATCCCCGCACCCTTCCTCCTTTTCTGCGTATGTAACCCCTACCTACCCCCCACCAATCCCACCTCCTAAAGAAATGTTCAGTATCCTTAGTCATCAGGGAAATGCAAATCAAAACAACCCTGAGATTCCATCTCACACCAGTCAGAATGGCTAAGATTAAAAACTCAGGTGATAGTAGATGCTGGTGAGGGTGTGGAGAAAGAGGAACACTCCTCCATTGTTGGTGGGACTGCAAGATGGTGCAACCACTTTGGAAATCAGACTAGCGGTTCCTCAGAAAATTGGACATAGCATTACCTGAGGATCCAGCTATATCACTCCTAGGCATATACCCAGAAGATGCTCGAACATATAACAATTCAAAGTACTCTTATGCAGGCAGACTCACAAGGAGAAAAAAAAATTATGACGCAGTCCCAAGACCACTGAAAATATGTGTTTTCTTATGGTTTTAACCAATCCCTGTGAGAGGTTCATTCCATCCTCAAAGGTGTTGCTACCCACATGGTAGAAAACATTGCTCTAATATTCATTTTATGTTACAAGTTTGCAAAAAGTATTAATGGGTTTGGTACTTTTTTGTGGGAGACATTTTCTGGGAGACACAACATATATATTCATCTACCCATCCCAAGTGGAAATTGAAAATAACCAAGTCCGACTTGTTGAACCAATGATCTTTATTGGAGTTTCATACAGGACTCAAGGGAAGGAGTTAGGAAACGAGAGCCCGAGGGACTCAATGACAATTGCTATCCTGAAATTTAAAACCATCATATAATATAGATTATGAATACTGGACTCTGGGAGCAAACCACATATCCATAGGCATATCTATAGGATAAAGAGCATCCTATATGTGTGGCTCAGTTTGTCAAATCCGCTTTTTAAAAGTATAGTTTGTCTGAGTATCTTAATTTGACTTAAGTATACAGAATGCTGTGCGTTTCATTGGCTATTTTGAGGCATGTATTTCCCAGCTGCTCGTTGAAATAGATCATTTCAGTCTCTAGGAAACTTTACACAATTCCATATTCTTATAGGGTCTCCATCGTGTCTTTATTATGACATAGTTGAAAGTGAACAAGTAAAAACTTTTAATGAAATGTTTCCTTCATTGTCACATTTTCAGTTTTTCTCAGGATAAACCCTGAATAGTTTCTAAGAGTTGAGCATTAATTAAATACTTTCACGAGTTTCTCGTGTGTGTGTGTGTGT
>NW_021622303.1:0-6435 GCF_004785775.1 Grammomys surdaster | reverse complement strand
CTTTCTTCCCAGGAGTTAGGTATGGACTTTCAGTAGTGTGACTGGGAATTATATCTATCTGGCTGCAGAGATCGATCTAGGCGCTGCCTAACATCATTACAGTGTCTCTGTACCTGCAAAAATTAATCACTGGGGAGAACAAAAAACATGATTTTCCAGCATGTTAATGGCCCTCAGTCCCAGGCTTAGAAGGGATAAACAGTAAATTAGACTATAATGGACTGGGTTAAAATGCCTTTCACTCTGACACATAGCAGCATGGAGGTCGACACCAGCATCTAATCATTGCAAAGCTGATGACTACTTTTCAGAAATTATTTATTTTATGTCTACATTTTATAACATTATGTCATTTTCTCTTCCCTTTACCCCCTCCAAACATTTCCAAATACCCAAACTTGCTCTCTTTCAAATGCATTAATTATTTTTCATTAAGCACTATTACATATGTTTATGTATGTGTATGGGCATGTGAATCTCTCTCTCTCTCTCGCTCTCGCTCTCTGTCTGTGTGTGTTTATGAGTATAAGCTGCTCAGTCTATACAGCATTTTTCATATGGACATATTTTCAGGGCTGATAATTTGGTGTTATGTAACCAATTTGTGTCCTCTAAATCAACATGAGAAACCCACCAATGAACTCCATGAGACTGAGGCAGCATGCACAGCGACTGAACCGGTCATCCCCAGGGCGTGTGCATAGGTAGTATCCCTCCAATTCAGTGTTTTTATCGGATATCTGAGTGTCAGAATGGGTAGGTCTCTTTTTCTTGTGTTTTTCCTTTGGGCTTTCTCCTGTTTGTTTGTTGTGCATATTACCAATGTGTTTGTCTTTGTTGTATCTTATATTTCCAATTATTTATATCATATCATATTTATTATAATCCCTTAGAAGTCTGTTTGATTTATAATGAGTGACAAAAACAAAGATGATATAGAGAGAAAGTGATGAAGAACTTGGAGAAGCAGAAGCTGGGGACACCATAATTGAACTAAATTATTTAAAATCTAGTTTCAATAAAAGTAAAAAACATAAAAAAGTAAAAAACATTAAAAATGTTTTCATGGCATAATTGCTCATCTTTTATACACTAATTATTTGCAAAATGCTGTTGCAGAAACAACAAAAAAGAACATCAAAAAAAGCACACACACGCACATACACACACACACACACACACATACAGACTACAAAGAGGTTCTTTTAGGAGGGTTCTTTTCTTCAGCTGAAGGGTGTTCCTTTTCCTTTTGTTTCGGTACCTTTTTCCTATGCGCGCCCATCCTCTCACTGCGTTCGGTTTCTGACATGCTATCCTGAACATCTTCTAGCGTAGCCTGTCCTTTCCTTATGGCTATCTTACAGTTTTCATCTTGTAGGCAGTTCTTAATAAGTTTCCAGATCGCAACTGTGCCGTTACTCAAATCGTTGTCATCGCGGTGCCTTTCTAAGTCCTTTCCCAGTTTATTCCAAGAGGGGAGAGCCAAAGACCCAGAGACGGCAAACCAGGGGGCAACGCGATCCACCTCTTTTATGAAGTTCCTCAAAGTCCTGTTAGCAATTTTAATATCCCGCTGTTTGAGTACGGCCTCCAAAGTAGTGATTACTGACTGTGATGAACCCATGACGGCCGCGGCTTATCTACGTCCGCCTTAGTACCGTCTCAAAAGTGAAAGTAACAGCGGCCCAGCCCGCGGCTTATCTACGTCCGACTAACGGCCGGGGAGTCAAGAGGAACTGTGTCCCACCTTTATCTACAGGAGGGAGAAAGAGACAAGACCAGTGTCACTGGCTATTTACTTCAGACTACTTTGCCACTAACAATGGCCACCGCGAAGACAGGGCAAAACAAGCACCATGAAAATGACAGCCAAGCACAACCCGAATATTTTCAGGAATAGACATACCTCTCCGAACTCACCCCTGCAGTTCTGAATCCTCCTCTATCGAGGGGTCCTCCAAGGTGCTGACGATGGCAAGGTCAAGTGTCCCGGGTTTCGGCACCAGTTGTCCCGCGCAACCTCCCGCCAGCAGGAAAGACGCGGCACACTCAGGATCCTTCTGCAGTATAAGCTTTAATGCATCTTGAGAGGGAGAGCATAAGCTTCACAAACGAGGAGGGACCCCAAGGGCCTAAAACCCTTCCCTTATATAGAGAGCTAAGCTCGCCTGGGACGTGGCAGTCTCTGATGGGCTCCTGTTGCCTCAGGCCACATGACGTGTTCCAACTGTCAGATTAATCAAGGCGGGAAAACCTTCCAGCGCATGCGCACAGACTTGTTAATGGCAATGATGTGATAAGGATAGCTTCCCACAATCAACACAAATGGGTCCTCATGGTTTGACATTTTCTTGGGAAGAATTGTTACTAACAAACCTATTTGACTATGTGCTTTGCATGTTAGTGAAGTTACATATGATGCCAATTATGACTCATTTTGTGAAAAAGATTGTGTATATTCATAACTGCTTTCAATGGTTTGAAACATATATCTTGCCTCTCTCTGCTGCATCAAACCAAGTTTCAAGTGATTGAAGAAACAATAAACAGCATCCAACTAATGGGAAACAAACACAGGAAGAAGTTTTCACTAATGAATGATATCAAATATTTAATGAAATTATAACACCAATTTTTTTTTGGTTTTTTGAGACAGGGTTTCTCTATGGAGCCCTGTCTGTCCTGGAACTCATTCTGTAGACCAGGCTGGTCTCAAACTCAGAAATCCGCCTGCCTCTGCCTCCCAAGTGCTGGGATTAAAGGCGCGCACCACCACCGCCCGGCCAATTTTTCTAATACTATTCTATGAACTAATAAGGGGATAGAAACTATCACATGTTCCACATAGCCCAATATTGTATCATATATCTGATACCAACAAGAAAAAAAAATACAATAAACCAGAAGGAATCTCTAGAATAAGATCTGATAAACATGGAAACAAAAGTTTACTTTAAATATTCATCAAGTATTATAGCGAGTATCTTGAGACTGCCAGCCAACAGAATAACCTATGAGAAAAGAAGAAACCAAAGATTTTCCTTGATATATCAGTAAGGACATTGTGGTGTGTTGTATGTATTGTATTCACTATGTCAAGTCAATAAAATGATCTTTAGGCAAAAAGAGAAAGTGTAAGTAACACTACTAGTGTCCCAAGCAACGAGGTGTATGTCTTTGTAGAAAACAACATGGAGGCTCATCTCTCAGTCTGGGGAAAAACAAATTCAATATTATTGAAAGACCTGAATGTTTGACCTATAGGTTTGATATGAGTACTTTATGGATCCCAGTCCAATGTTCATGTACACCAAATGACATCCAAAATACTGCCACAGCTCAGGATGTCATTTTAATAGCTGCTACATGGGATGCTGCTCTCTCAATGGAGAGCATAATAGAGTAGATGCACATTCCCAATTCATTTGACATGGAATTACCTTCCAGAATACAAAAAGGATAGAAAATTACAAGCATCAAGACAATTAAGTCATCCAGTCAGTAAGTATACAAAAGTATTGAAAAACATTTAAACTGACAGAGACATAATTCAACCAATGTATAAAACAAATTATAATTCATAGTAATTATGAAAATTCAATAAACTCCATAGCAACATTCTACTATAACCTAGTGAAGTACCAACCATCCAGAAAATGTATCCGGTGATGAAGGATAGGTAATGTTAAAGACTCCACTTGATTTTTAGTGAAATATAACTCAGTGTGGCCACTATGGACATCAGTACAAGGTAGTGTAAAAATTACAAATCAAATTCAATGCCCCATATGTGTCATTCATTGTAATCTAACCAAGTGACATAAATTAGTATCTCAGATATACATCTGTGATGTTTTTATGTACTGCAAGACAGTAATATATCAAAACAAATACCAACTAGATATGAATGAAAATTATAAGGTATATACTAATAGGAACTGCCATTACATTTTTCCACAACTTCCAGTCATTCAGGCTTCCAACTTATTTCACAAACATGACTTCACTTTCTTAATTATTTTTACTACACATGTGTGCGTGTGCATGCTTGCACACATGCCTGAGTGTACACACACACACACACACACACACACACACACACACCTTGTTGATTGTTAATTGGTAAGCATTTGTTCTAGCACTTTTTATCTTGGAACGTTAACATGATGTGTATTAATTTTTCATTACCCATGAGGTATATTACATTTAACTACATGGAATAACTTTAATACAGTTGACTTTTTTGGAAACCATTTACAAATTAGGGGACATTCTTAATTTCACATACTTCAGTTGATATGCATATATAATCATCTAATGATGCATCTCATTTAGGTGGCTTTAATGCTGAAGACCAGAATATTTATCAACCCTCTAGGAGAACTGGTGAAGATGAATCCTAGAGAAAGTCAGTGTGCCATATATGACATTTTTGACATTTGGAATTTTTTCACAAAGCTTTGGATTAAAAGTGAAAATAGGAAGCTATTTTCCTTATTTCCCACAGAGCCAAAAACTTCATATATCTGAAGCTTTGGAATTGGCCACAGGGAGAACATCGGTGTCTATGCCACAATTTTCATTCTTTTCAGTATGCCTAAATTTGAAAATATATGGCAATGAACTGTTAGCTCTACGGTTAAGATCAATTACTGCTCTTGCAGAAGGCCCATCCTCAGTCACTGGCATCAACATTTGGTAACACAGAATGCCCTATAAATCAAGGTTATAAGGATCAAAGGCATTTGAATTATATGGTCAATTGCTTCTGTATGCATATTCACTCCACACTACAGAAACACACTTATGAAATAAAAAGCTTTATATATATATATATATAAACTTAAACAGTTTCAAAGTGTTTATCAAAGTGTTCATCATAGTGCATGCCTCGGCTTCATTCAATGAACTGTGACCATGGTACATAAGTAAACAAACACTGTTCTCACATGTTCCTTTTGACCATGGTGTTTTGTTACAGCAATAGAAACCATAAACAAAATGGTAGGTTGTCCCTGTTGTGATTGGCAATACCATAGCTTCCTGATTCAATAAAAGGAACTTATTTGAAAAGAGAAACAAAAGTGAATGTCAGCGGAATGTGGAGCTAAGTGATAGCATTGCACATTGTTTATGGTCATCACAGAGGCGCTGGATTTTGGAATAGCTTTACAATGTGCTATGAAGATGTTAAGAATATCAGCAACTTGAATTCTAGTCAGTAGAGGTAAAGCTAATAGTTAGAGACCAGCTCAACTTTTCCAAATTTGAAGACATAAATAAGGTTTGTCTTTAGGAGTATCTCCTTACCACCAGTTTGTATATAGCAACAGTACCATTCAAAGCTCAGAGATCTATGTGGAAAAGCAGGTCAATGACGATAAGGGGCAGAGTCGTGGGTCAGTTCAAAGAAACAATATCATTAAGACAGAAAAGGACTGATATGTACTCAAAGAGAATTTTGCAGCAATCATATGATCTGCACAGGTTCAAGTCATTAAGAATCCCAGTACTTACAAGGAGAAACGAGCAACTGCAAACACATTATAGATTAAGAATAGATGGCAATGCCTGTCAAGGAATATTCTGTTGTTATGTTGAACTTAAATATGATTACCGTTGATGTTCTCTATATTGATGTTACATCATGTGATAAATTAAGAAAACACAAATATATGCATATATGTATTCTTAACAAAATAAAACAAAAACACTCATGACATAATCCTCTTTTCCACAATAGATCATGTGGCCTTAGCTCATATTTATAACTTTCTTCCTCTGCTACGCATTTTGTAGTTTCTCCACATTCCTTTACTAGTACCTCAGCAAACTGTAACCCTTGCCCTGGAGAAATGATCCTGTAGTTTTTTGTTTGTTTGTTTTGTTTTGTTTTTCGAGACAGGGTTTTCTCTGTGTAGCCCCAGCTGTCCTGGAACTCACTCTGTAGACCAGGCTGGCCTCGAACTCAGAAATCCGCCTGTCTCTGCCTCCCAAGTGCTGGGATTAAAGGCGTGCGCCACCACCACCTGGAGATCCTGTAGTTTTGTATTTCTGATGTATTTCTGCCCTTTGTCAGCCTGTGTGGATGAGGCTGTTGCATTTTCCACATTACTTTAATGAAAACTTGGTAGCCCCAAGAGATTTCCCAAAGGATCTCCTGTACTCCAGACATGAAATATGTAATCTCCATTGTGGGCCCATTGCCACACTTCTCTGGCTGTGAAGTAAGTTAGTTGGTCAGGTGCAATGCTGTGTAGAATGCCATGGTAGTCAACAAACATTCTGAAATTCCATATAAGGCATTCTGTAAGATTGTGATTTGGGAAGAAGCATTACATTCAAGAAAGATAAATCCACAATCAGAAAAGTATTTACTCAAGTAATGACAAAGCATTTTCCTTTTTAGAGAGGAAGTGGTTCAATGCAGTCAAT
>NW_021622302.1:0-9293 GCF_004785775.1 Grammomys surdaster | reverse complement strand
CCCCCCCCACCCCACCATTTCCCTATTCAAGAGAGTGGCCTTTGGTTTGAGGCATAGGCATCCCTAGAGAACTTTGTAGATATTAGTCATATAAGGAACCAGTGTGCATTTGACTCAGTCAGAATATATACATTATAAAGCACCATAGTTATGGCTGTAAACATCACTATGCAAAGTTTTACTCTGTATTAGATTTCCTTCTTAGATTTATGTTCTCTTTGATGATTAAGCTAATTAAGTATTCTTTCCCAGATCCCCCCTCCCCTCCCTCCCTATTTAAGTCAGGTCCCCCCTGATCTAAATAGGTGTTGTACCCCCCTAGTGATACAACAAGATCCACCTACCATCCGTCATGAACAATAAAGCTTATGAAAACCCATGGACTTCTACGTGTCATTGGGGCCTGTCCATGACTGAGTCCGAATAACTAGTCACATTTAATAACAATACAAGAGGCATTATAACTTCTCTTTTTGATTCTCTGTTCTACAAGGTCTAAGAGCTTGAGGCAAGGCAGCTTGTCCCATGATGGGTATAGATAAGCAATGGTGGGTCAGGAACATATGTCAAATACAGCTTCCCAGTCACCATTGTCAGGGCACTCAGCAAGCTCACAGGTCAGCATCATTCTTTGTCCTAGCATCAGCATGTCTCACCCATCACTCTGGTAGCCACCATGCTCCTTCAGCATCCTGTAGAAAAAACAAAAACATGACCTCTTTCCCATCTTTAATACCTGATCGGGATCATGCCTTATGCCAGTAAGTGGATCCTTCCCTTTCACCTATGCATAAGTATGCCTAGTTGTAGAGCACCATAGATACTCAGCAGAAGGTTTCTTGGCTTCCAAATTTAACAAAAAACAAAACAAAACAAAAACAAAAAAACTTTAAAATACAGTAAAAATAATAATAATAATATGCCAGGCAGTGGTGGCACATGCCTTTTAATCCCAGCACTTGGGAGGCAGAGGTAGGTGGATTTCTGAGTTTGAGGCCAGTCTGGTCTACAGAGTGAGTACCAGGACAGCCAGGGCTATACAGAGAAACCCTGTCCCAAAAAAGCTAAAAAATATATATAATTTAAATAAATTTGTGATGTACAGGGGTATATCTCTCTCCCCCTTTTTTATTTTATGAAGATATTGTTTTAAAGTTCCATGGGCCAGTTCCACAGTCTCTTGTCCTTGACAATTATAAAAAATCCCAGTAATATGGGTAATGTGTAAATTGTCTCAAATGTTCGACTGCCATAGCCAGTTCCATTATTTGTTTGTTTGTTTTTCTTTTTCTTTCTTTTTTATTATTGGGTATTTTATTTATCTACATTTCAGATGTTACCCTTTTTGCCCATTCCTCAAACCCAGAAACCCCTTAACCCATCCTCCCACCTATTTCTATGAGGATGTGCTCCCACCCACCCATCCACCCACCCACTCCCACCTCCCCTCCTTCAAATTTCCCCTCACTGGGGCATCCAGCCTTCAAGGGACCAAGGTCCTCCTCTCCCACTGATGCCTGAAAAGTCCATCCTCATCTACAAATACAGCTAGAGACATGGGTCCCTCCATGTGTATATTCCCAAGCAGGCTGTTTTGATCCAGGGAGCTCTGGTTGGTTGATATTGTCACTCTCCCCATGGATCTCCAAGTGGGGAGGTCTCTGGATGAACTCTCCTCCAGTTTCTGCCCCACACGTTGTCTCATATTTGCTCCTATGAGTATTTTGTTACTCCTTCTAAGAAGGACCAAAGTGCCCACACTTTGGTCTTTCCTTTTCTTTGGCTTCATGTGTTCTGTGAGTTATGTCTTGGGTATTGTGAGATTTGGGGCTAATATCCACTTATCAATGAGTGCATACCATGTGTGTTCTTTTGTGATTGGGTTACCTCACACAGTATGATATTTTCTAGTTCCATCCATTTGTCTAAGATTTTCATGAATTCATTGTTTTCAATAGCTGAATAATACTCCACTGTGTAAATGTACCTCATTTTCAATATCCATTCCTCTGTTGAACGACATCTGGGTTCTTTCCAGCTCCTGGCTATTATAAATAAGGCTGCTATGAACATAGTGGAGCTAGTGTCCTTGTTATATGTTGGAGCATCTTTTGGGTATATGACCAGGAGTGGTATCGCTGGATCCACAGGTAATGCTATGTCCAATTTTCTGAGGAACCACTAGACTGATTTGCAGAGTGGTTGTACAAGCTTACAATCCCACCAACAATGGATGAGTGTTCCTCTTTCTCCACATCCTCGCCAGCATCTGCTGTCATCTAAGTTTTTAATCTTAGTCATTCTGACTGGTGTGAGGTAGAATCTCAGGGTTGTTTTGATTTGCATTTCCCTGATGACTAAAGATGTTGAACATTTCTTTAGGTGGTTCACAGCCATTCAATATTCCTCAGTTGAAAATTCTGTGTTGAATTCTGTACCACATTTTTTTTAATAGGGTTATTTGATTGTCTGGAGTCTAATCTCTTGAGTTCTTTGTAAATTTTGAATATTAGTCCTCTATCAGATGTAGGATTGGTAAAGATCTTTTCACAATCTGTTGGTTACCATTTTGTCCAATTGACAGTGTCTTTTGCTTTAGGCCAGAACAAAGAAGTAATTTCAGGCAGGAATCTGAATTTTAGGCTAGAACAAGGAAGGCTTCAGACATGAAAATGACCTTGGGCTAGGACAGGCAAGTAGGCTCAGATACTTTGGTCATCTTGATAAGCCCTTAGTGATTATGGAAGTGTTCATGTAATTTGGTTTAATGCCTTGCTTTTTCTTCGACTATTTGTGTTTATTGTATTGCTTGTTCCTTGACTATTTGCATTTATTGTGTTACTAGAGCCTCAACTTAGAACTGAACTTAATACATGCATGTAATCAAAATGGTATAAAAGCATAAAGGAAGAGGGGGATGGGATAGGAGGTTCTAGGCAGGGGAAATGAGGAAAGGGGATAACATCTGTATTGTAAAAAAATAAAATATCCAGTAAAAGGAAAAAAGAAAGAAAAAACGACATAAGAACAGAAACCGAGATCCTACTACAAAAGTCTATACTCAACAAAGCTAGAAAACCTGGACGAAATGAATGAATTTCTAGATAGATGCCAGGTACCAAAGTTAAATCAGGATCAGATAAAACATCTTAACAGCACCCTAACTCTAAAGGAAATAGATGTACTAATTAAAAGGCTCCCAATCAAGAAGAGCCCAGGACCAGATGGTTTTAGTGCAGAATTCTATCAGACCTTCAAAAAAAATCTAATACAAATACCTTTCAAATGATTCCACAAAAAAGAAACAGAAGGAACACTACCCAATTTGTTCTATAAAGCCACAGTTACTACACTGATAACCTAAACCTAAAAAAAGACCCAACAAAGAAAGAGAACTACAGATGAATCTCCCTTATGAATATCAATGCAAAAATATTCAATAAAATTCTTGCTAATTGAATCTAAGAACATATCAAAACAATCATCTACCATGAAAGTAGACTTCATCCCATGGACGCAGGGATGGTTCAATATACTGAAATTTATCAATGTAATCCAATCCATAAACAAACTCAAAGGGAAAAAAAACAAACATGATCATCTCATTAGATGCAGAAAAAGCCTTTGACAAAATACAACACCCATTCATATTAAAAGTATTGGAGAGATCAAATATTCAAGGTGCTTACCTAAATATTACTTTTGTTTCTTCTATAGTATTTAATGTAAGTTGCATTGATTGTACACTTTCTAATTGTGTTAGTATGTTAATACCTGGCATGTCTGTTATGGAGGTCTATCAACCAGTTTTTGTTTTATTACCTTGAGTATTACAGAACCTTGGTATTCTGAAAAAAGTTTGCAAGTACTAGAAGAAGTGAGTCAGGCTTTAAGCAGAAGCAAGAGGGTAGTGGGCTTGATCATCTCTGGTATAACAGCTTTAGTTACATTAATTGCTACCACCACTGCTTCTGCAATTGCTTTGACACAAGAAGTTAAGAGAGCTACTTTTGTTAATCATTTAGCAAAAAATGTTACTAACGTGTTGAATATACAAGGGGATTTAGATAGGCATTCAGAACAACGGATCGATGCCCTTTATCCTATTAAAATTATTGGAAAGAGGTTCAGCGTTTAAGAATAAGGAGCCATCTCAAGTGTCATGCTGTATATCATTGGATTTGTGTTACTTTTAAAATTTACAATGATAGTCATTATAATTAGGAAAAAGTTTAAAGACACTTGCAGTGTATTTGGCATAATTCTAACAACTCTCTGATGTTTTAACTTTGTATAGTGACCTAAATATAATAAAAGCATCACACAGAAAAACAATAGTTAACATCAAACTAAGTGGAGAGAAACTCAAAGCAATCCCATTAAAATCAGGGACTGGACAAAGTTGCCCACTCTCTGTCTACCTATTCAATACAGTACTCGAAATTCTAGTCAGACCAATTAGACAACAAAAAGAGCTCAAACTGATACAAATTGGGAAGGAGGAAGTCAAGGTATCACTATTTGCAGATGATATGATATTATATATAAGTGACCCCCAAAATTCTACCAGAGATCTCCTACAGCTGATAAACAACTTCAGCAAAGCAGCTGGATATAAAATTAACCTGAACAAAACAGTAACTTTCCTCTATTCAAAGGATAAAAGGGATAAGAAAGAAATTAGGGAAATGACACCCTTTACAATAGTCACAAATTATATAAAATACCTTGGTGTGACTCTAACCAAGCAAGTGAAAGATCCGTATAACAAGAACTTCAAGTCTCTGAAGAAAGAAATCAAAGAAGATCTCAGAAGATGGAAAGATCTCCCATGCTTATGGATTGGCAGGACTAATACAGTAAAAATGGCCTTCCTACCAAAAGCAATCTACAGTTTCAATGCAATCCCTGTCAAGATTCCAACTCAATTCTTCATAGACTTAGAAAGAGCAATTCTCAAATTAATTTGGAATAACAAAATACCCAGAATAGCAAAAACTATTCTCAACAGTAAAAAAAAAAAAAAAAAAAAAAGAAGTTCTGGGAAAATCACCATCCCTGACCTCGAGCTATATTATAGAGCAATAGTGATAAACAATGCATGGTATTGGTACAAAAATAGGCAAGTAGATCAATGGGATAGAAATAAACACCCAGATCTTTGATGATCACACACCTATGATTACTTGATCTTTGACCAAAAAAAAAGCTAAAACCATTCAGTGGATAAAGACAGCATTTTCAACAAATGATGCTAGTTCATCTGGGAGTCTGCATGTAGAATAATACAAATCGATCCATTCTTATCTCCTTGCACAAAGCTGAAGTCCAAGTGGATTAAGGACCTCTACATAAAACCAGATACACTGAATCTAATAGAAGAGAAAGTGGGGAAGAGACTCGAATACTTCAGTACAGGGGAAAAGTTCCTGAACAAAACACCAATGGCTTATGCTTTAAGATCAACAGTTGACAAATGGTACCTCAGAAAATTGAAAAGCTTGTGTAAAGCAAGGGATACTATCAATAGGACAAAAAGGCAACTCTCAGATTGAGAAAAGATCTTTACCAACCCTACATCCAATAGAAGGCTAATATCCAATATATACAAAGAACTCAAGAAGGCAGAATCCAGAGAACCAAATAACCCTATTAAAAAGTGGAGTACAGAGCTAAACAATGAATTCTCAGCTGAGGAATGCCAAATGGCGAAGAAGCACCTAAAGAAATGTTCAACATCCTTAGTCATCAGGGAAATGCAAATCTAAATGACCCTGAAATTTCATCTCACACCTTGATGTTAGACTGGCTAAGATCAAAAACTCAGGTGACAGCAGATGTTGGCAAGGATGTGGAGAAAGAGGAACACTCCTCCATTGTTGGTGGGAATGCAGGCTGGTACAACCACTCTGGAAGTTCTCATAAATAAAACCAGTCTGGCAGTTTCTCATAAAATTGGACATAATACTTCCTTAGGACGCAGCTATACCTCTCCTGGGCATATACCCAAAAGATACTCCAACATATAACAAGAACATATGCTCCACTATGTTCATAGCAGCCTTATTTATAATAGGCAGAAGCTGGAAACAACCTAGATGTCCCTCAACAGAAGAATGATACATATATACAATGTAGTACTATTCAGTTATTAAAAACAATGACTTCATGAAATTTTTAGGCAAATGGATGGATCTAGAAAATATCATCCTGAGTGAAGTAACCCAGACACAAGAGAACTCACATGGTATGTACTCACTAATAAGTGGCTACTAACCCAAAACCTCACAATCAATATGATACAACGTACAGACCATATGGAGTGTTGTCGGAAGGAAGATCAGGGATAGATACTTCAGTCTTGCACTGAGAGGGGAACAGGATGATTGTGGGAGATGGAATGAGAGGGTGACAAGGGAGGGAGAAAAGAGGAGGAAGAAATAAGGGTGGTAGTATCAGAATCTTGAGGAGACTTGAGAGAGGTACAAAGAGTCAGGAAATCAAATGAAAATTGGTAGCAGGGGGGATGAGGAACTGGGGATAGGCACTGGTGGGTTTCAGACACCAGAGAAATGTGAGGCTCCCATGACTCAGTGGGATTGACTTTAGCCTGTAATGCACAGAGAAGGGTGAGACTTAACCTGTGGAGACCACCTCCACTAGATAGGCATGACCCCTGGTCGAGGGATGATGCCACCAACCCATCTCAAAGTTTTTGTAACCCAAAAATGTTTCTGTCCAAATCAAGAACAGGGACAAAAAAAAATGGAAAAGAGACTGAAGCAAGGGCCAAAAGGTTAACTGCCCCACCTGAGGATACATCATGTCTGCAGACACCAAACCCAAACCCTTGGTCAAGAGGCACTTGTGGATAGGAACCAAGTGTGGTAATTCCTAGGGAGGTCTGTCCAGCAACTGACCAATGCAAAGGCAGATGCTTGAAGCTAACCATCAGGCTGAACTCAGGCAACCTAGTAGGGGAGCTGGCAGAAGGACTGGAGGAGCAGAGGGGGATTGCAACCCCATTGGAAGAACAGTATAGGCTGGCCTGACTACCCAGTTCTCCCAGAGACTAGACCACCAACTAAGGAGTGTATCTAAAGGGATCTTTGGCTCCAGATACATTTATAGCAGAGGATGGCCTTGCCTGACAGCAACAAGGGAAGAGGCCCTTGGTCCCGGGGAGGTTTGAGGCCCCAGAGTAAGGGCATGCTGTAACAGTGGGGCAGGAGAGCAGGTGGGTGGAGGACCACTATCATACAGGCAAAAGGGAGACGGAGGACAGATGTGTGATGAGGGGGTTGTGGAGGAGTAACTGGAAAGTGGGATATAATGGGTTGGGGATTTGTTGGAGGGGGTAACCAGGAAGTTGGAAGCCATTTGAGATGTAAATGAATGGAATGATTAATAAAAAATTAAAAACAAAAAAAGACATAGTCCACTTTTGATTACAAACCATTACCAACACCTGCTTAACTTTGTATGACACTATTGATATATCATATAAGGAACTGTTCATATCTGATGCAAAGTCTCAAGTTGACAATTAGGGTTGGTTTACATTTAAATATTGGATTTAGTGGGACAGAGAACTGAGACAAGAGTCTGCTTTGGAACTTTGGATATCCTAGAACTTGATAGGTTGACAGGGCTGGCCTCAAACTCACAAAGATCTACCTACCTCTGCCTTCTGATTGGTGAAGGTAAAGGAATGTACTATCATGCTAGGTTACCTTTATCATGAAAGGAAATGACTAATTCAAAGTAAGACAAGATATCATAGAAAGCCCTGCCATGAATTGAACTGAAAACACTCCTGTCTCAGCATCATCCTTTTTTTCATGATTTCAGACATTTACTTCTTGCCTGGATAAGTTGCTCCATTATGACTCATCATGACTTCATCATTGGTGACATTCTAAAGCTACATTCATGTTCACATGGTGTCTCTTTCCAAATAGAACCACAAATGTTGGGAGTTACTGTGTATTAGTTACAGCAAATTTTTATGCATTTTCTGTAAGAAGGATGCTGTGTTAATCCTACCTATATTCAGAGCCATGTAAATTTCAGTTTTCCCAGATGAAATTTAGCCTATATCATCCATTCTTATTTTTAAAATCAAAAGAACTAGCTGTATTTGTATTACTAGCTGTAATGTCATTTGGTGGACATTTTCACTTTATTTTATTTTCATGTTCAGGATAGCATGGACAGAACATTTGAAAGCTGCCACATAGAACAGACGGAACTGAAGTTCCAGAATATGAAAATAACACAAAGCAGATACAGCCAGTCTCAATGACAGTGTGATGATAGATGCAGGAAACACTGTGTTCTACTTGAATGAAGTGGAGAGATGATTGAATGAGATCTCTAATTTTGATTATAATGAAAGGACAACCAGAGATTGCCCCACCTAGGGATAAATCCCATTTGCAAACACCAAACTCCCACACCATTACTGAGGCCAAGAAGTGCTTGCCAACAGGAACCTGGTATGGCTGTTCCCTGAGAGGTTCTGCCAGCACCTGAGCAATACAGATCCAGATACTCACATTCACCTGTTGGACTGGGCCTGGAGACCCCAATGGAAGAGCTAGGGGAAGGACAGAAGGAACGAAAGAGTATTGCAATCCCATAGGAAGAACAATATCAACTAACTGGACCACCCAAATCTCCCAGGGACTAAATCATCAACCTAAGAGTATACATGGAGGGAGCCATGGCTCCAGATACATATGCAAAAGAGGATGGCTTTATCTGATATCAGTAGGAGGAAAGGCCCTTGGTCCTGTGGATGTGTGATGCTACAGCAGTGAGGCAGAAGTGGGTGAGTGGGTGGAGAAGCACCCTAGTAGAGGCAAGGAAAGGGGGGAGAGGGTTTGGGATGGGTGTTTGTGGAGCGTTAAGTGGGAAGAATATAATTGAAATGCAAATGAATAAAATGATTTAGAAAGAAAGAAAAAGAAAGAAAGAAAGAAAGAAAGAAAGAAAGAAAGGAAGAAAGAAAGAACGAACTCCACAGTAAGATCTATAAGAAGAAAGGCATCTGAGGCATTTTCCAGTACAGACCATTCATTTGTAATATGCTAAGACTGCTACAGGAATGCTGATTCAGAGTCTACAACTCATGTAGAAAAGACAATATTTTGCATCTGTCCATGAAGTTCTTTAAGAGCAGTGTGCTGTCCTCAGCAGCCTTGTTTACCAATGTCATTTATTTCATTCCCTGTTATTGCTAACTGCCTTGTTCATACTGTGAATGTAGCAAAGATATTTGGCAAGGGATA
>NW_021622301.1:0-42063 GCF_004785775.1 Grammomys surdaster | reverse complement strand
TGGTGGACTCTATCTCTGGGAGTGTGGGTGATACTATGATTCAAACTATTCTTGTTTCATGCCAAGGAATGGTAGCTCTTGACCTCTTGGTGGCAAGCTTGGCTATCTGTTTTTTGCAAGCTGGTGAGGGGTACCTCTTGACTTCTTGGCCAGAAGTTTGGCTAACAAGCAGAGAAGGGGTCTCTTTTCATAATCCTGTGGTTTGGACTGACTTGCCCTGTTCTGGAAAGTAGAAACTCAGGCCTGGTTTCCTGAACTGCTAGTTTGCAGCCAGTCATGGAGTCAGGCTTTCTCAGGCCAATTCACTCCTTTCAAGAGCCCTCCATAGTGAAAACAGGAGACTCTAACAAAGGATTCAGATAAGTTGTTAAAGGGACTGAGCACTGGATGGGGAGGCACTCAAGTGACAGTAGAAATAGAACAAGGACTTGGTTTTGCCAGCATTTGTTTCAGTGGTAATTCTGGAAAATTTCACAAGAATACTAGTAAATGTGGTGATATTGATTTCCCACCTAAGGTACTGTAATAAGCAGTAAGTTGTTCTCAGTATTTGATTAATTTTGAGTCTCTGAAATAACTCTTGTCCATGGAAAAGCAAGTTTCATTGTCCCTGACTGAAAGCAGCAGCATGCTATGGGTATGAAAAGAGCCATTTGAGCATGTAGCAAGTGTCAATAGTGAATACCCTTCTAAGTATGGTGACCTTCCTTATAATTGGCTTTGGAAAATGCCCAGTGAAAGAGATGGGTTTTTTTTTTTTTGCTTTGTATTTGTTGTTTGTTTTTCATTTTCTTTCTCCAGTCAAACTGGCCTCAAATTGAACTAGAAACCTTTTGTTACCCACAAAATAGTCTTGCTAGTATGAGAGTAGTGGCCATGTCTTGCCTCTCAGGTTGTCATTATACCACAAGAGGAGCCAATCTGGGTATGGACATTGATAATTCCTCTGCCTGCCAAGGTTTGCATAGCAGTTTTGGACACAATGAATGCTACCGTCAAAGAATCCTAGATGCTTGTAGGTCTTGTGAAGAATCTGAGCTGAGTGTTTTCCCCACAAGGTCCACTTACTTTCTAAGTCTCATACTTCATCACTTCCAATTTATTTGTGTACCACTTCCTACAGCACTGCATACTAACAATGACATCATTGTCATAATGATTGACAAATGTTTTCACATCCAGCATCTCCAGCTTCCAAATGTCTCAGTATATCTTTGCCAGCCCACTTCTGTTTGATTGTCTTTCATGATCTGGTACTCACCCTAACACTGTAAGTGTCCTTGATGCTCCATGAATTCTGTCTCACGGATCATTGATTTGAGTGTTCACAGTAGTTAGTTAAAGAACAATTAAAGGGCAGGACATGTGGCTTAGTTGTTAAGGGGACTCACTGTTCTTGCAGTTTCCAGGTTCAATTTCCTGTACCTGCCTTGGGACTTTACATCGTCCCAGAACTCAGTTTCCAGAAGATCTTTTGCCGTCTTTTGGATCTGCTGTAGGATCTGCATTTCATGTAGGCTCTGCATACATGAAATGCACAGGCCTACATAGAGGCAAAGATATTCCTCCAAGTAAAATTAAAGTAAAAAAAAACTTATAAAACACCACTATAAATGATCTGGAAGTGTTGCACAAGGATTCAAGATAACAGTACAGCGATGAACATAGAAGCATCCATCCTAGTATGAGAGTAAAGGCAGAGCCTGGATTTGTGACAGGACAACTGAAACTCATGTCAACACTGGAAGAGTTAGGAATGACAATACCACTAGCCTGTTTATTAACACTGACTTCCTGATTCATTGATTTCCATTCAAAATTCCGAGT
Source organism: Grammomys surdaster (assembly GCF_004785775.1). Classification (NCBI taxonomy): domain Eukaryota; kingdom Metazoa; phylum Chordata; class Mammalia; order Rodentia; family Muridae; genus Grammomys; species Grammomys surdaster. Next base: position 40,236 of record NW_021622301.1, on the reverse strand, counting down.
TCCTGGAATATAGTCCCCCAAGTTAATATTTCTGATAGTGTAATTTCAGATTATCTCCTTTGCAGTATTGAACATCTCCTGGAGAAGGGTAAAGATGGATTTTTTTTAAGTATAATTCCATTTGCCCAGTGACTGGTATGTTTATCAAGCTTACAAAGAAAGCTCTCCAGGGTTAGTTATGGTGTTGAAATGTAGAATATCTTATGTAAGTGTAGAAAGTGCAGCTGGAATTTCACTTTTACATTTAAGTAGTACGAGTTGCATTATTCTATTTAGAATTTGTAATATGAAATATATGAATATATTGAATTTATACTCAGTAATCATTTTCTTTGATTGAGCTACCCAGCTCCTCTACCTTGTCTTCTAGCCTGATATTCTGTCTACTACCTAGTCTCTCTGAGTTATGGTTAATTAGGTTTATTATATTTTTTTCTCTTTTCTATTCATTTCAACGTTAAATTTAACTTTCATATCCTACATTGTTGCATTTCTGTCAGGAATTTGGTATTTATTTTTGTCCACAAATTTTTCTGTTTCTATATTTTCTGAGTTGATTCACATGCTATACAAGCTTTGACCTTCTTGAAAATATCTCTGAGTTTTCAGTTCTGTATATTGGGGGAATTACTTAAATTGCTCTTCTCAGGAGATACTGATGAAGTTTGTTCTTTGACTCATGTTATTTTATATTAGTTGTAGAGTTTTTTCTTGGGGGGGGGAGTGGGTTATGAGCATCAGATTTTAAGATATTTGTTCTCTTTTCTGTGTGTTTTTAGCCCAGGGGAGGGGAGAGTGAAGGCAGGCAGGAGGGAGAGGAGCTGGTATACCAATATGAAAATATAGGCTGAATAACCTTTATCTGAAGGGTTTAGAACCCAGGGTAGGAAGTCAGACATCAGGGTAGAGCATCCTACTTGATCTGTTTCTGGTCTAGGCTGGCAAAGACTATGTGGGGAAGCTATGCAGAGAGGGTCCAGGGCAGCCTGAGACAGAGTGGGAAGGGTACATACTGATTCAAGGTAACAGTAGAAGGAAGAATTTGAAGGTATCTTTGCTAGTGTGAGGGTAAGTGTAAAATCTGGATAGATGATTTCAAATGGCTAAACTGAAGAAATAAATGTCAAGTCAGTGATAAGTATTGCTTTCTATGGTCTTTGTAATCTCAATTATGTATATTTTTGTATATCTTTGTATATCTTTTTTATGTGTATCTTTGATCAAATTCACTGCATCTTCCTCAGATCCAAAAACCCTCTCCCATAATGCTCCTACACATCCTCATATTGACAGTTTTTTTTATTTTTTTATTGGATATTTTATTTACATTTCATATGTTATCCCCTTACCCCATCCCCCCCTGCCAGGAACCCCCTATCCCATCCCCCCTCCTCCTGCTTCTCTGCGAATGTGCCCCTAACAACTCTGCCTCCCACTTCCCCATCCTGGAATTCCCCCACACATGGTGTCCAGCCTTCATGGGACCAAGGATCTCCTCTCCCACCTATGCCCGACAGGGCCATCCTCCCTTACATATACAGCTGGAGCCATGGATCCCTCCCTATGTGCTCCCAGGCTGGTGGTTTAGACCCTGGGAGCTCTGGTTGGTTGGTATTTTTGCTCTCCTCATGGGGCTGCAAACCCTTTTAGCTCCATCAGTCTTCACTCTAAATCCTCCATTGGGAACCCCTTGATCAGTTCAATGGTTAGCTGTGAGTATCTGCCTCTGGATATGTCAAACTCTGGCAGACCTCTAAGGACACACCTATATCAGGCTCCTGTCAGCATGCACTTCCTGACATCCACATCAGTGTCTACCTTTGGTGACTGCACATGGGATGGATACGCAGGTGGAATAGTCTCCAGACATCCCCTCCTTCAGTTTCTGTACTGAATCCATTTCATGCTAACAGTATGTGCATGAGCACATCTCTGAAGAGAACTTCCTTTCCTCCTTCCAAGGCTAAGAGTTGCTTATAGTATCTCATGTAGTTGTGTGATGATCCCTTTCTCCTATTCTGGGTTTTGAACTGAATTAATCTTGTACAGGGTTTTTGCATGCAGGCACAGCTTCCATGGAATTAGTTGTGCAATGACATTCATGTGACAGGTATACAAACCAGATCATGTATGATGGTTGTTTACAGGATGCTCAGTTTTACATGAGCATGATGTAGTAGAGGATTTGCCTCATCTATTGTTTGAAAACATGGTTCTCTTAGGCATTGTAGCAATTGCAAACATCCTGGAATTTAACTTCATCCATTATTTCTTGAGAGACCAAATCTTTAAATACAGACTCCATTTTAGAGAACCTTACCTAAGTTTGAACTCAGGTAAACAAACAGGTTGGTAACTAACATTAGTTTCAAAGTTGTGACACAGCCTCCCCTCCCCCCCAAGAAAACCCAAGGCTAGCTCCAGTCTCTAGGCTAATCTCCAACAAGACCTTCGATTTCAGATTATATGCTCAACAAGACCAGTGTCTGCAGGTTATTTCCACAACAAACCTGCACCCCGAGGTTATAAGCCCACCCCCTGCCTAACAACCAGCAATGCAGAGGAGAGCAGAAATTCAGTTTCTGATATGACTCCCAGCACCAGACAGTTATGATAAGGCCACAGTAATTTCACATTAGATCCTTGCACACTTGCCCACTGCTTGCTGCTTACTATAAAGCCTTGGCTCCATAGATATCCCTGGCTCCTGAGGCTCAGAGTACGAAAGACAGAAATGTTGGGATAAAGAGATATTTTACAAATGATATCTTTTGCCAAGCAAGGTTATTAAGAAGTATAACATCTTATAAACATTTTTTGGAAGTGCAAATGGGTTATGTCAGAAAAATGAGATGAATTAAAGAGGTACACAGGATATCACAATACCATCTTAGAAAAGCACACAACAATTTTGGTACAGGTATTCTCATTCAATTATGGTGCAGAGCATTTGGTTCTCCAAGTTAGAAGCTATATTCTCAAAGTCTCTCATCTCTGAACATTCTTGAAATTACTGAGAATATACTTGGTGTTCATTAAGAAAACTTTTTCCCTGACATTACTTCTTTGTTCTAGCCTAAGATTTAGATTCCTACCTGAAATTACTTTTTTGTTCTAGCCTAATGTCAGATTCCTGCCTGAAGCCTACTTTCTTGTCCTTAGCCAATGTCATATTCCTGAGAAGCAGCCCATTTTCTTGTCCTTAGCCCATGACAGATTCTTGCCAAGCAGCCCCAAAGGCTCTCAGTCTCTTCCCTTTTTTTTATTTTATCAACAAGACTGAGCCTGTCTTAGGTCATTCTGACAAGAATGCCTTCTTACCTGTCATGGGATATGCATTGTCAAAAGCAATGCAGTTCCGGCTTAGGTTGGTAAGGCTCTGTGCAGAATATTACCTGTCCTTGGCTTGCCAGGCTGTTAATTTAATAACTCTGTCTGGGGATCCATTTTCAGGTTCAAGCCATGTACTTGGCTGCTAACATGTTGATGTTGTTAAAGAAAAGCTTTAACACAGTGGGCAGGAATAAAAGCATTCCCAGGACAAAAAGGGCTAGCATGATCAAGCTATATGCGCCATTTTTGAAGCTTGACCAAAATAGAAATACTGACCTCAGGCCATGGTTAATTTTATCTGCAGGATCTACCACATCAACGCTCAGCAGAGCAGCATTCTTGAAATTCATAAGTTCCCTATGTATCATTAAAACATCCGAGAGGTGTTAGAATTATGCCAAATACACTGCACGTGTCATTAAACTTCTTCCTAATTATAATGACTACCACTGTAAATTGTAGGACTAAGATGAATTCAATGCTATTTGGCATTACACTCAAGTTGGCTCCTTACCTTTAAATTCTGAACCTCCTTCCAGTACTTTGAATAGGATAAAGAGCATCAATCCATTCTTCCAAATGCCTATCTAAATCCTCTTGTATATTCAACATATTAGGAACATTGTTTGCTAAATGATTAATAAAAGTAGCTGCCTCAACTTCTTGTGTCACAGCAATTGCAGAAGTAGTGGTGCTAGCAATTAATGTAATTAAAGCTGTTATACCAGCAATAACGAAGCCCACTATTCTCTTGGTTCTGCTTAAAGCCTGACTCATTTCTTCCAGTATTTGCAAGCTATTTTTAGAATACCAAGGTTTTGTGATACTCAGGGCACTAAAATAAAAGATGGTTGATAGACCTCCAGAACTCACATGCCAAATTTCAAAACACAAACATAATTAGAAGGTGTACAATCAATGAAATTTACATTAAATACTGAAGAAGAAACAAAAGTATATTTAACTTGACAATTAAAAGAGTCTTAACATATGTGCTAATACCTGTTTGAAATCAAGATCCTGCCCCAAATTTATCTCTTGCTAACATCATAGAGAACTGTAGCTAACTTCCACATAGGTCTCTGAAAATGTCCAGAACCAGACTTCCAAATGAAGACTATTATTTCCAATATTAGATTGGTTTCTAAACCAGTCCATGATTGAGTCTGAATTACTGGTCACATTTAATAACAATATAGGAGGCATTATTACTTCTCTTTTTGATTCTCTGTTCCACAAGGTCTAAGAACTTGAGGCAAGGCAGCTTGTCCCATCATGAGTATAGGTAAGCAATGGTAGGTCAGGAAAATATGTTCAATACAGTTTCCCTGTCACCATTGTCAGGGCACTCAGCAAGCTCACAGGTCAGCATCATTCTTTGTCCTGGCATCATCACGTCTCACCTGTCACTCTGTCAGCCACCATGTTGCTTCAGCATCCTGCAGAAAAAAACACAAACATGCCCTCTTTCCCATATTTAATACCTGATCAGGATCATGCCTAATGCCAGTAAGTGGATCCTTCCCTTTCACCTATGCATAAGTATGCCTAGTTGTAGAGCACCATAGACACTCAGCAGAAAGTTTCTTGGCACCCAAATTTAAAAAAAAACAACTTTAAAATAAAAATTTAAAAAAGAGTATGCCAGGCAGTGGTGGTGCACGCCTTTAATCCCAGCACTAGGGAGGCAGAGGCAGACAGATTTCTGAGTTCGAAGCCAGCCTGGACTACAGAGTGAGTTCCAGAACAGCCAGGGATACACAGAGAAACCCTGTCTCAAAAAAAAAAAAAGGTTAAAAAAATAATACAATTTAAATTAATTTGTGGTATACAGGGGAATATCTCCCCCTAATGTTTATCTCTGGGTCTCTGGATCTCTTTCCATTGGTTGCTGGGTGGTGCGCCTCTCAGAGGACAGTTATGGTAGGATCCTGTAGGCAGGCAACAGATTCAGGAACAGCCCCAGCTCCAGTTGTTGGGGGATCTGCATGAAGACTGAGCTGTGCATCTGCTATGTATGTATGTACAGGGGCCTAGGTCCAGTCCAAGCTCACTCTTTGCTTGATGGTTCAGTGTCTGGGAACCCACAAGGGTCCAGGTTAATTGTCAGTAACCACAATGGGACAAGCTAATAACTAAGAGCTGATCACCCTGAAATGGCCTGCTTTGGATTATTATATAATCTGTGACAGGTTCTGCCTTCTTTAGCAAGGCTGTAAGGGATTCATTTTAGGAAAGATTCCTGTTATTAATATGTTTTCCTGTTATTATTAAACATATGTAACACTCACTAAGTAATAGCACACCCCTTTGGAGCTGATTTCTGCAGATCCATGAAGATGTGCTGTTTTGTAGTGATATTGTATAGACAAATAGATTACTATTTAAGTCTAAATGATGATCCTATAGGAATTCCTAAAGTTATATCAATAATTATAAGCTCTTTTATAATGGGACTGCCATTAGGTCCTTTTCTGATAGTCAAAACTTCTATGAGAACTATGCTAGTCTCCCAAGTGTCACCAGTGAATTGCTCTTAGATAGTAACCAGACTTTCTCCCACTCAGAGCACATTCTAAGAGGCTATAAAACAATTAACCAAAGGTTATAAAAAGGGAACTAAGGATTTATTATAGGTCCTGGGACCGAATATAAAGTATTTACTGGTTTATCTGTACAAAACTTCACTAATAACATAGTTATGGTTTTAAACCTTCAGTGAACCTGTGGAGCTGTGATAGGTGATGGATGTTTAGCCAGATAATTACTCCTAATGGATATGCATGTAAACATTTTATTTCAATTTAAGATTTGATATTTTTGTGTGAACTTCTGATGAATGTTGTAACATGTGATCATGTATTCTGAAAGATGTATAAGTACTGAGGACAAAGAGATGAGAGGCAGATAGAATAGATTTTTTTCTCTTTCCCAAGATAGAATAGAATTTTTCCTCTCCCCCCCCCCCCACCTAGAAGAATTACTTTTCTTTACCAGAAGTTTTTCCCTTTCCTCACTTAGGATATTTTTGCTTTTCCCCTTAGATAGCTTTCATAGGAAACTTTTTAAGACTTAGTAATAAATGCTATAACCACTTTTCTCTAAGTGTCCTTTTTTTTTTCCTGTGACTTCCAATTAGCAGATTGAAAGCTAGAGCCTCACAGCTCCTGCTGAAATCATTCAAAGGCTATTTACTTAATCCTTTGCTGTTTGAGAAAGAGGTGATAAGTACAAGAAACTGCAGTTTCTGGCCTCAGAGGATCACAGAAGGCAGGTCAGCTACAGTAGCATAGTAACTTAGACTTAGATAAGTAAACTTTTTATTATTCAGCAACTCTAAATATCTCATAAGACAAAGTCTTATCCCTGAAACTGACCAAGTCTTACCCTCCAACAATGTTCTTTCTCCTCTGCTGCCTCAAGAAGAACCAACAAGAAAGAGGAACCCCGCGGTTTGGGACCGAGCCTAGAGCAGGTCGCAGGCAGCAGCTCCGTACCCAACCGCAGAAAACCAAGAAAAACAGGGACTCCCAGGAGCTTGAACTCATGCAGCATCCCACGTAAGCTAATAGCAGCACTCACCCCAAACAGGGAGCAACAGGGACCCACTGGGACCCAGGAATTCGCTCCTGGCCTGGAGCGGGCTCCATCCGGTCTGGGCCCGAGCACTCGCGGATCCCGGGAGGCAGCTCTGCACCCAATCTCGCAGACTCCAGAGGAAGCGGGGCTCGCAGGACCTCTGTGCCAAGCAGGGTCTTGGGCTAGGAGGTGGCAGTGCTTGCCCCTGAACAGGGAGTGGCTAGGACCCACTGGGACCCAGGAGTTCACTCCAGGGCCCGGAGCATGGGTTCCTTCCGGTCTGTGCTGGAGCAGATCCCGAGAGTCAGCTCTGCACCCAATCTCACAGAACCTAGAGGGAGCGGGGCTCTCCGTGGCTCAAGCTAGCTCAAGCAGTTTCTTAGGCTAGGAGGTGGCAGTGCTCGCCCCAATCAGGGAGCAACTGGGACCCACTGGGACCCACTGGGACTCATTGGGATCCAGGAATCCGCCCCTGACCCGGAGCCCGGGCCCCTTCCGGTTTCCACCTGAGCACCGAGCACATCTTGGGCCTCATCTCTAACTCAAGCAGCAAAACCCATCACAAACAGTTCTGACACAACCTAGATAATAGGAAAGTCAGGCCCCAGTCAGAGACAGCACTGATAGCACAAAGGTGATCCAGATGGCGAAAGGCAAGTGCAAGAACACAAGCACCAGCAACCCAAGGTACTTGCCATTATCAGAACCTAGTTCTCCCACATTAGAAAGTCCTGAACTCCCCATATCACCAGGAAAACAAGAACCAGATCTAAAATCATTTCTAATGATGATGCTAGAGGACTACAAGAAGGAAGTAAATAACACTATCAAAAAACTTGAGGAGAACACAGGAAAACAGGATGAAGTCCTTAAAGAAACACAAAAATCCTTTAAAGAATTACAAGAAAACACAAACAAACAGATGAAGGAATTGAACAAAACCATCCAGGACATAAAAATGGAAGTGGAAACAATAAAGAAAGCACAAAGGGAGACTATCCTGGAGATAGAAAACCTAAGAAAGAAATCAGGAGTCATAGACACAAGCATCACCAACAGAATACAAGAGATAGAAGAAAGAATCTCAGGTGCAGAAGATACCTTAGAAAATATTGACACAACTATCAAAGAAAATGCAAAATGCAAAAAGTTGCTATCTCAAAATATCCAGGAAATCCAGGACGCAATGAGAAGACCAAACCTAAGGATAATAGGTATAGATGAGAGTGAAGATTCCCAACTTAAAGGGCCAGTAAATATCTTCAACAAAATTATTGAGGAAAACTTCCCTAACCTAAGGAATGAGATGCCCATAATCACACAAGAAGCCTACAGAACGCCAAACAGACTAGATCAAAAAAGAAATACCTCCCGTCACATAATAATCAAGACTCAAAATGTACAAAACAAAGACAGAATTTTAAAAGCAGTAAGGGAAAAAGGCCAAATAACATATAAAGGCAAACCTATCAGAATTACACATGACTTCTCACCAGATACTATAAAAGCCAAAAGATCCTGGACAAATATCATACAAACCCTAAGAGAACATAAATGCCAGCCCAAGCTACTTTACCCAGCAAAACTCTCAATTACCATAGACGGAGAAACTAAGATATTCCATGACAAAACTGAATTTACACAGTATCTTCCCACAAATCCAGCTTTACAAAGGATAATAGCAGGAAAGCTCCAATACAAGGAGGGCAATCATACCCCAGAAAGAGCAAGAAAATAATCCTTTTCCATCAAACCCAAAAGAAGATAACCACACAAACGATGTCTCCACTATTAGCAAAAATGACAGGAAGCAAGAACACCCTCTCCTTAATATCTCTTAACATCAATGGACTCAATTCCCCAATAAAAAGGCATAGGCTAACGGACTGGATACGCAAACAGGACCCAGCTTTTTGCTGCTTACAGGAAACCCACCTCAGTGACAAAGACAGACACTACCTTAGAGTAAAAGGTTGGAAAACAATTTTTCAAGCAAATGGCATTAAGAAACAAGCGGGAGTAGCCATTCTAATATCGAATAAAATCAACTTTCAACTTAAAACTATCAAAAAGGATAAGGAAGGGCATTTCATACTTGTCAAAGGAAAAGTCAACCAACATGAACTCTCAATTCTGAATATCTATGCGCCAAATACAAGAGCATCAAATTTCATAAAAGAAACCTTACTAAAGCTCAAAACACACATTGCACCTCACATAATAATAGTGGGAGACTTCAACACCCCACTCTCAGCAATGGATAAATCATGGAAACAGAAACTAAAGAGAGATACAGTAAAACTAACAGAAGTTATGAACCAAATGGACTTAACAGATATCTATAGAACATTTCACCCTAAAGCAAAACAATATACCTTTTTCTCAGCACCTCATGGTACCTTCTCCAAAATAGACCATATAATTGGGCACAAGACAGGCCTCAACAGATATAAGAAAATTGAAATAATTCCCTGCATCCTATCAGATCACCATGGTCTAAGGCTGGTCTTCAAAAATGACAAAGAGAATGGAAAGCCCACATTTACATGGAAACTGAACAATACCCTACTCCTTGATAATCAGGTAAGGGAAGAAATAAAGAAAGAAATTAAAAACTTTTTAGAATTTAATGAAAATGATGACACATCATACCAAAATTTATGGGATACAATGAAAGCAGTGCTAAGAGGAAAATTCATAGCTCTAAGTGCCTACAAAAAGAAACTGGAGGGAGCATACACTAACAGCTTGACAGAGCACCTGAAAGACCTAGAACAAAAAGAAGCTAATACACCCAAGAGGAGTAGAAGGCAGGAAATAATTAAACTCAGGGCTGAAATCAACCAAATTGAAACAAAAAGAACTGTCCAAAGAATCAATAAAACCAGGAGCTGGTTCTTTGAGAAAATCAACAAGATAGATAAACCCTTAGCTAGACTAATCAGAGGGCAGAGAGACAGTATCCAAATTAATAAAATCAGAACTCAAAAGGGGGACATAACAACAGAAACTGAGGAAATTAAAAAAATCATCAGATCCTACTACAAAAGCCTATATTCAACAAAATTAGAAAATTTGGATGAAATGGACAATTTCCTAGACAAATACCAGTTGCCAATGTTAAATCAGGACCAGATAAACCATCTAAACAGTCCCATAACCCCAAAAGAAATAGAAGCAGTCATTAAAAGTCTCCCTACAAAGAAAAGCCCAGGACCAGACGGTTTTAGTGCAGAATTCTATCAGACCTTCAAGGAAGACCTAATCCCAATTCTTTTCAAACTATTCCACAAAATAGAAACAGAAGGTACACTACCCAACTCATTCTTTGAAGCCACAATTACACTCATACCTAAGCCACACAAAGACCCAACAAAGAAAGAGAACTTCAGGCCAATCTCCCTTATGAACATTGATGCAAAATTACTCAATAAAATTCTAGCGAACCGAATTCAAGAACACATCAAAACAATTATCCATCACGATCAAGTTGGCTTCATCCCAGGAATGCAGGGTTGGTTCAATATTCGGAAATCCATCAATGTAATCCATTATATAAACAAACTCAAAGAAAAAAACCACATGATCATCTCACTAGATGCTGAGAAAGCATTTGACAAAATTCAACACCCCTTCATGATAAAAGTCTTGGAAAGGTCAGGAATTCAAGGTCCATACCTAAACATAGTAAAAGCAATTTACAGCAAACCAGTAGCCAGCATTAAACTAAATGGAGAGAAACTTGAAGCAATCCCACTAAAATCAGGGACTAGGCAAGGCTGCCCACTCTCCCCCTACTTATTTAATATAGTATTGGAAGTCCTAGCCAGAGCAATTAGGCAACAGAAGGAGGTCAAAGGGATACAAATTGGAAAGGAAGAAGTCAAAATCTCACTATTTGCAGATGATATGATAGTATACTTAAGTGACCCCAAAACTTCCACCAGAGAACTCCTAAACCTGATAAACAACTTTAGCAAAGTGGCTGGATATAAAATTAACTCAAGCAAATCAGTAGCCTTCCTCTACTCAAAAGATAAACTGGCTGAGAAAGAAATTATGGAAATGACACCCTTCAAAATAGTCACAGATAATATAAAATACCTTGGTGTGAACCTAACCAAGCAAGTAAAAGACCTGTATGACAAGAACTTCATTCCCCTGAAGAAAGAAATCGAAGCCGATCTCAGAAGATGGAAAGATCTCCCATGCTCATGGATTGGAAGGATTAATATAGTAAAAATGGCTATTTTGCCAAAAGCCATCTACAGATTTAATGCAATCCCCATCAAAATTCCCACTCAATTCTTCTCAGAGATAGAAAGAGCAATCTTAAAATTTATTTGGAATAACAAAAAACCCAGGATTGCGAAAACTACTCTCAGCAATAAAAGAACTTCTGGAGGAATCACCATCCCCGACTTCAAGCTGTACTACAAAGCAATAGTGATAAAAACTGCATGGTATTGGAACAGAGACAGGCAGGAGGATCAGTGGAATAGAATAGAAGACCCAGAAATGAACCCCCATACCTATGGTAACTTAATCTTTGACAAAGGGGCTAAAACCATCGAATGGAAAAAAGATAGCATTTTCAACAAATGGTGCTGGTCCAACTGGTGGTCAGCATGTAGAAAAATGAAAATTGATCCATACTTATCTCCTTGTACAAAGCTCAATTCCAAGTGGATTAAGGACCTCCACCTAAAACCAGCCACACTGAAACTAATAGAAGAGAAACTGGGAAAAAGCCTGGAATACATAGGCACAGGGAAAAAGTTCCTGAACAGAACGCCAATGGCCTGTGCTCTAAGACCAAAAATTGACAAATGGGACCTCATAAAGCTGCAAAGCTTCTGTAAAGCAAAGGACACAGTCAATAGGACAGAGCGGCAACCAACAGATTGGGAAAAGATATTCACCAACCCTACATCTGATAAAGGGCTAATATCCAAGGTATACAAAGAACTGAAGAAATTAGACTCTAGACAATCAAAGAACCCTATTAAAAAATGGAGCACAGACCTGAACAAAGAATTCTCAACTGAGGAAGCTCGAATGGTTGAGAAGCACCTAAAGAAGTGTTCAGCATCCCTAGTCATCAGGGAAATGCAAAGGAAAACAACACTGAGATTCCACCTCACACCAGTCAGAATGGCTAAGATCAAAAACACAGGTGACAGTACATGTTGGCGAGGATGTGGAGAAAGAGGAACACTCCTCCACTGTTGGTGGGATTGTAAACTGGTACAACCACTATGGAAGGCAGTCTGGCGGTATCTCAGAAAATTGAACATAGCGTTACCTAGGGACCCAGCTATACCACTCCTGGGCATATACCCAAAAGAAGTTTCAACATACAACAGGGACACATGCTCCACCATGTTCATAGCAGCCTTATTTATAATAGCCAGAAGTTGGAAAGAACCCAGATGCCCTTCAACAGAAGAATGGATGCAGAAAATGTGGTACATTTATACAATGGAGTACTACTCAGCTATTAAAAACAATCAGTTCACAAAATTCCTAGGCAAATGGATGGAGCTGGAAAATATCATCTTGAGTGAGATGACCCAATCTCAAAGGAACATACATGGTATGCACTCACTGATAAGTGGATATTAGCCCAAAAGCTCACAATTTCTAAGAATCTTCATATAGACCACATAAAACTCACATAGAAGAAGGAAGACCAAAGTATGAATGCGTTGGTCCTTTTTAGAAGGAGCATCAAAAGTTTCAACCAGAACTCCCAAAGTCTAAACCACCAACCAGAGAGCACAAAGGGAGGGACTCACGCACCTGTATAGGGAATTGAAGGTGACCTTGTTAGACTCCAGTGAAAGTGGAGAGCCAAGGTCCCCAAAAGTTTGGATCCCCTACTGTGTTGGAATTCGAGAGCAGGGAGATGGGACTGGGAGGATGTTTGGAGCACACCATCACAAAAATTAGGAGGAAGGGGTAGGGGATAAGGGATTTGGGGGGAGAATGAGAAAGGAGACAACATTGAAAGGTAAATACGTATAATACCCAATAAAAACCCCACACAGATAAAGGATTTAAAAAAAAGGAAGTCTATTTATTTTAAATTAATTTCAAAAGTTTCTAGGAGATGCAAATTGGCTAAGATACTATTTTAAGCTCTCCACCAAAGAATTTAAATCTCTGTTCAATATTCTCAAGAGAGAGGTAAACCCTAACTTCCTCAACAGTTAATTGACAAAAGAGAGGTAATCTCACAAAAAGTAGAAAAAGCTATTTCTAATCGATATATCATATAGTCTGATTAATTGTCAGTGGAGCTATAAAAGTCCTTTGACAAAAGATTATTAATATAGATTTATATATCCTTAAATAAGGCCTTCATGACTCTCTGAGTGTGGAAGGAGCAACTGTTGGCGCTTCTGCCCTGATTTTACAAGAACTCTGAAAAATTGGCTTTAAAAACAAAAGAGGGGGATCGGTACCCCCTCAGAAGGAGTCCCCCTGAAATACTCTCCATCATGCCTTGTCCACTTTTCTCTCTCTAAAGCTGAAAGCTCATGGCAAATCTCTTGCTGACCATGTTGGTGACCTCGGGCACCACCAAGACCAACAAAACTTTGCCACAGATATGGGGAAGGACCCTCATACCCATAAAGGGAATGCCCCAGTCCCAGTTCCCTTATGGAGCCGAGGACTGATATGCCTGCCCAATACCACAGAAGGCACAGCTAACCGGCTACCACAAATATTAATGAAAAAAATAGATACCCTCACAAAGCCAGGCCCAATCATAAATACGATGAATAACAATTTACATCCAGGGAAGAGAAATCTCCCTGAGAATCCCCTTCTTTTTTCTTTCCAGGTAAAATTGAATCACCCGTGATGCCTGCTATTAGAAGTTCTAACCCAGATGGACCAGAAGCCAGGAGCCTCGCCCTTACCCTCACCCCCTACCTTTTCCCACCTGCACAAGGTCCCCTGAAGCTGGACAACTGCAAGATCCTGCTTGGCAACTGCAGATAGACTCAAAGCAGTGTACCATATCATCTGAAGAATAGCAGGGAGACCATAACTCAAGCAGTGTACCATATCTTCTGAAGAATAGCAGGTTGCAGTCCTCCTCGCCCCCACGAATAACCAGGACCCGCCGGTCGGGTCAAGTGGCACCCAGACGTGGGGCTCGAGGCACGGACCCATCCAGACGGTCCCTCATTGAGAGGATGTGCGCACGACATCAAGATTGAGCAAGACAGAGATCATCGCCCGTGACCTGTCGTCCACGGAACCAGGTTGATGCTGCCATCGAGAAGGCAGTTGAAGTTCATTACCATCAGCTGAAAATTGCAGAGGATCCAGAAGTGACACCGCAGGAGACTGACACAGCTGTCAGCTCCCCTGCCTCCCCCTACGGTCTACCCCTAGACTTCCATGCCCTCCAGAAGGGTTCCTGGTATGCCTGGCTTTGCCCTCATTTCTCTCGCTAGAGAGCTTGGCCTCTTGATCACCACAACAAAAATTGGCTTTTTCCTAAACCAAGGCCACCCTTGATATGGCCGCTAACATTGGGGAGCCTTCCTTTATGACAATATTACACCCCAAACTGACAAATGGTTGGTAACTTGAACATTTACAAGAGACTAGGATGGCTGTGAGTTAGTCCAATGACGGGATTATTGTAGGTCCACTTCCCAGGGGCCCACCCAATGCAGCCGAAAAGGAGTGTGTGGTGCTGGGAGTGGGTGCAGCCTACATGGCCTAAGACAGGGCTCTCACCCTCCTTTCACCCACATCAGAGTCCCTTGACGTTGCCCATCGTCGACAGCCTAAAGCCTTCGACCATCGATGTGACTCGTCTCACATCAGTGTTTTGGGGTTGTGAACTTGTCTAAGACCCCCCATAATTAGACATCCAAATTCAAAACTCACATAGTTGGGATTGAACATAAGACGCCTTCTCTAACTAAACAGAGAAGGGGGAGATGCCAGAAGCCAGGACCCTCGCCCTTACCCCCTACCTTTCCCCACCTGCACAATGTCCTCTGAAGCTTGGCAACTGCAAGATCCTGCTTAGCAACTGCAGATAGACTCAAAGCAGAGTACCATGTCTTCTTAAGAATAGCAGGGAGACCATAACTCAAGCAGTGTACCATATCTTCTGAAGAACTGCAGGTAGATCATAATTCAAGGCAGTGTACCATATAGACCATGACATGTTTCAAGGCACAGGCCAAGAAGATTTTGTACTTTTCCACCACCTGGACCCTCTTACCCCCTCCCCTTGTAAAACATGCTATAAAAAAAAGCATTTCATGTTCAAAAAAAAAAAGAAATAAAAAAAAAAAAAGAAATGGGGATGCTAGTCAAAAAAAAGAAAGAGGAACCCCGCCTAATAGGTCTGGCCCCTGACAGTTAATTGACTCTGTTGGTATTCCTGTGGAATCTCTGACTTCTTTGGGTCCCTCAATTCTTCTCCCGACTTTTGCATAAAACAGACATCCTCTGTTTGGTTGTGTATCAGTATCTGTTTCAGTGAGCTTCTGGGTAGGGTCTTTCAGAGGACAGTTATGCTAGGCGCCAATCTGCAAGCATAACAGAGCATCATTAATCATGTCAAAGATTGGTGCTTACCCATGGGATGGGTTTCCAGTTGGGCTAGCTATTGCTTAGCCATTCCTTCAGTCTCTGGGTTTGTAGTTTTGTGGGTGGGATAGTGTCTTTATCCCTCCACTAGGGTCCTGCCTGCCTACTTGAAGTTGCCTCTTCAGGTTTTGTGTCCCCACTGTTAGGCATTTTGGCTCAAGGCACCCACATTGACTCCTGGGAATCTTCACCATTTCCAGGACTCTGGGACTTCCCAGATATTCCTCCACCCCCAACCTCCCCACAGCAGCTGCAGACTTCCATTCATTCTCCTGGCTCTCTCTCTAGTCTCTCCCCACACCTAATCCTGGCCCCTGTCAAGCAGTTTCCTCCCTCCCTTTGCCTCCTATGACTATTTTATTCCCCCTTCCAAGAGAGATACAAGTAACCTTGCTTGGACCTTCTTTCTTGTTTAACTTCTTTGAGTCTGTGAGATATATCAGAGGTATTCTGTACTTGATGGCTAATATTCACTTATCACTGAGTATATAGCAAGCATGTTATTTTGGAACTGAGTTACCTCACTCAAGATATTTTTCTAGTTCCATCCATTTTCAGGCAAATTTCATGTTGCCTTTGTTTTAAATAGTTCTGTTGTTTAAATGAATTTAATTTCTATATCCATTTTTCTATTGAGGGAGATCTGGCTGGTTTCCAGTTTCTGGCTATTCCAAATAAAGCTGTTAAGAACATAGTGGAGCATGTGTCCTTGTGATATGGTGGAACATGTTTTTCGTATATGCCCAGAGACAGTATATCTGTGTTTAAAGGTACAAATGTTTCTAATGTTATGAGAAACTGCCAGATTGATTTCCAGAGTAGTTGTACAAGATTGCAATCCTATTGACAATGAAGGGTGGTTCTCTTTTCTTTATATCCTTGCCAGTATTTGCTAGCCCTTGAGTTTTTGATTTTAGCTATTCTGATGGGTGTAAGATGGACTCTCAGGGACATTTTGATTTGCATTTCCCTGAGGACTAAGAATGTTGAACATCTCTTGAAGTGTTTCTCAGTAATTTCAGATTCTTCTCTTAATAATTCTCTGTTTAGCTGTATAACTCATTCTCATTTAGGTGATTTGGTTTGTTGAAGTCTAACTTTTTCAGTTCTTTATATATTTAGGATATTGAAGTTCAAGTGATATACTTGTACTTGAGCCAAACACTAGGCTGCTGTTTTGTCTTATTGACAGTGTTCTTTACCATATATAAACTTTTTAGTTTCATGAGGTACCATTTATCAATTGTTGATCTTGCAGAGCCTTTCCTGTTGTGTTCAGGAAATTGTCTCCTCTACCAATGTATTCAAGGCTATTTCTCACTATCTTTTCTGTTAGATTTAGGACATGGTGTTTTATGTTGAGGTCCTTGATCCACTTGGACTTGAGTTTTCTGAAGTTTGATATACATGGAAATATTTCCATTCTTCTACATGCAGACATCCTGTTAGACCAAGTCCATTTGTTCAAGATGCTTTCTTTTTTTCTCACTACATAGTTTTGTCTTCTTTGTGGAAAAAAAAAGTGTCCATAGGTCTGTGGGTTTAATTCTGGGTCTTCAATTCTATTATATTGATCAAGCTGTCTGTTTCTGTACCAATACCATGTGAGTTTTATCTCTATTGCTCTGTAGTACAGCTTGAGATCTAGGATAGTGATTTCTGCCAAAATTCTTTTATTGTTCAGGATTATTTTGGCTATCTGGATTTATTATTTTTCCATATGAAGTTGAGAATTACTCTTTCAAAGTCTATGAAAAACTGTATTAGATCTTTGATGCAAATTGCATTGAATGTGTAGATTGCTTTTGGTGAAATTGCCATTTTGATTATGTTAATCCTACTGACCCATCAGCATGAGAGATCCTTCCATCTTCTGATAACCTTCTTCAATGTCTTTCTTGGAGGACTTAAATTTCTTGTCATACTGAACTTTCATTTGCTTGACTGGAGTTATATAAAGATATTTTATAGTCTTTGTAGCTATTGTGAAGGTTATTGTTACCCTAATTTTTTTCTTAGCCTGTTTATCATTTGTATAAAGGAGGGCTACTGTTTCCTTTGAGTTAATTATATATTGAGCTACTTTACTGAAGTTGGTTATAATCTGGAGGAGTTTTTTAATAGAAGTTTGGGGGTCACTTATGTATACTATATCACCTGTAAATAGTGACTCTGTGCTTTCCAACTCATATCCACTTGATCCCCTTTTACTTTCATAATGCTTTAGCTAGACCTTCAAGTACTATAGTGAATAGACAGGTAGAAAGTGGACAACCTTGTCTTGTCCCTGATTTTAGTGGAACTTCTTTTAAGTTTCTCTGCATTTAGTTTAATGTTGGCTACGGACTTGCAGTATATCGCTTTTATTGTGTTTTGGGATGTGCCTTGAATCCCTCATCTCTCCAAAACTTTTAAAATGAAGCGCTGTTGGATTCTGTCAAAGGCACTTTCAGCATCGAATATATGCCCTTGCCACTTTTTTCTTTTAGTTTTTATTATTTAATTTTTTACATAGCCATTTTACATCCTACTCACTGCCCCCTCCCAGTTATCCCCTCACACAATCTTTATCCCATTCCCCACCCCACCCCCTCCTCTTCTGAATAAGTGGGGACTTGTATCCCTGAACACTTATACTTTTTTTTTTTTTTTTTGGTTTTTTCGAGACAGGGTTTCTCTGTATAGTCCTGGCTGTCCTGGAACTCACTCTGTAGACCAGGCTGGCCTCGAACTCAGAAATCCGCCTGCCTCTGCCTCCCAAGTGCTGTGATTAAAGGCGTGCACCACCACCACACGGCTAACTCTTATACTTTTAACATGAGGAGGTCTTGGATTTTGTCAAAGGCTTTTTCAGCATCTAATGAGATGATCATGTGATTTTTTTTTTACTGTTTTATGCACTGGATTAAATTGATGAATATTCATTTATGGAGCCATCCATGCATCTGCTGGATGAAGCCTAGTATATCGTGGTGAATGATGTTTTTCTTGTGCCCTTGGATTCAGTTTGCAAACATTTTATTGAGTATTTTTGCATCAATTTTCATTTGCCAAATTGATCTGAAAAATCTCTTTTATTGTTGAATATTTCTGTGGTTTACCTATTAGGGTGACTGTGGCTTCATAGAATGAATTAGGTAGTGTTCATTCTGGTTCTATTTTGTGCCATATTTTCAGAAGTATTACCTAATCTTTGAAAGTGTAGTAGAATTCTTCACTAAAACCATCTGGCCCTGGGATGTTTGTTTGTTTGTTTGTTTTAGAAACTTTAATGATATCTACTAGTTTTTCAGGGGTTTTAAACTTTGGTATGTGGTATCTGTCTAGAAAACCATCCATTTCGTTTAGATTTTCACTTTATGGGGAGTACACGTCTTTGAAGAAAGATCTAATGATTTTTGGGGTCTCCTCCGTTTCTTTTATTATGTCTCCCCTTTCATTTGTTGTAGGACCCCAAAGGGCTGCTATGCCCTTGCTGAGCCTTTCCGTATGCTGTTGTCTACTAAGTAACATTCTGCGGTTCCTCTAGGATCAAAACATCCTGACTAAGGCATGGTGCTCCAGGAAGGGAATTTACAGTTGACATCCTATCGCCCCCAAGTTGAGTTCCTGTTTTTTTCCTGAGTTTATATTTTTCCTTCCCTGGCTTGGTGTATATATATTGAACCTTCCCAGAAAACGTTTTGGCATTCTCTCGGAACCTTCCCAGAAAAAGTTTTGGCATTCTCTCACGACGGATGACCCATCCCAAGTCTGAATCTTTCTTTAATCCCCCAGGCCTACGCCCGAGCTCGGTATAGCAGGCAGCACCAGAGCTGTCAATTTGTGATTTTGTTAATTTGTATACTGTCTCTGTGTTTCATTGGTGATTTGTTAGTTTCTATACTGTCTCTATGCCTTTTAGTTAGGTTGGCTAAGGGTTTGTCTATCTTGTTAATTTTCTCAAAGAAACAACTCTTGGGTTTGTTGATTCTTTGCATTGTTCTCTTTGTTTCAAATAGACTAATTTCAGCCCTCAGTTTGATTATTTCCTGCTGTCTACTCCACTAGAGCTTTTGGCCTATTTTTTGACCTAGATCTTTCAGGTATGCTATTAAGTTGGTAGTATGAGATCTCTCCAATTTTTTTTACTATTATTATTATTATTATCATTCTTACTTCACTTATTTACTTTACATCTCTATCACTGGCCCCCTCATTGTTACCCTCTCCCAAAATTCTTCCCCCATGACTCCTCCCCTTCTCTTCTGAGCAGATGAGTCCTCCCCTGGGTATCCTCCTACCCGACCCATCAAGGCTCTGTGATGCTAGGCACTTCCTTACCCACTGAACCTGGATAAAGCAGCCCAGATAGAAGAACAAATCCCATGTGCAAGCAACAGCTTTTTTTATAGCCCCATTCCAGTTGTTCTGGACTTACACGGAGATAAAGCTTCACATCTGCTACATATGTTCTGGGAGGCCTAGTTCCAGACAGTGTATATTCTTCGATTGGGGGTTCGGTCTCTGAGAGCCTGAAGGGTTCATGTTAGTTGACACTGTTGGTCTTCCTGTGGAGTTCCTATCCCCTTCAGGAACCTCAGCGTTTCCCCCTACTTTTCCATAAGAGTTGCTAGTCTTCATTCACTGTTTGGCTGTGGGGCTTTGCATCACAAAAGGAGTAGAATCTGAAGAAACTGTCAAAACCTTCAAAGTTAAGAGAAAAAAACCAAACCTAAAAGAATGAATTTCCCTAATTTGGCAATACACTACAATGATATTGAAAACCATTTACTATTGCTATAAGGACACAAAAGAGATATGAACAGAATGGTGACAGCATCACTGGCATGCACAGTTGGGTTTATTATAATTTCTCCTAGTAATACTTATATAGAAAATCAATCACATGAATATTAGGAAAATCTGGAGATTATACATGAAAGATTACTGCAAATCAATTATGGAGAGACAGAATGTGGTGAAACCAATTTCTACCACCATTGTCTTCATGCCTTTCCTTTGGATTTCTTTTTAGCTGATGTGGACCTGTGTTTGCAAAATGTGTGTACATATTCTCTCTGTTATGAACTGCAGTCACAAAAAGGCTTCAGATGTCCAGAATTAACATTCTGGAATGGTTGTCAGCCACAAGAAGGGCTGGCAGCTGAACTCAATGTGCCCATTCCATTTCTAGTCACCTGAACTCTCACTATCCCAGTCCCAATTCCTGAACAATGCAATACCTAGTACATTGTTCCTTTCACTGCACCATATAGGGCTCTTCGATCTGCTTCTCAGTTGAACAAATTGAGCTGATTAGTGAGCCCTGCTCATGAGAAATTGATTCTTCAGAAAGTACCTGGGCTTTTAACAGAGCTGTGCTCAGTAGATAAAAAGAAAAAAAAATAGGATTCTACAAATGATTCCTCAGCTCTCAAGCACTTTCAGATTACAGAAAATACCTAGGGAGCAGTTTTAGTTAGCATAACTCGAGTCCCGCCTCTTCCAATCACGGTCAATCAAAACATGACAGTGCAAAAGGGATTGATGATTGGGATAACGGTACTATATATACACCACTGAGTTCAGGAACTTTTTAATGGAACAAAATCTGAAGGAAGACTTACACTTCCAGTAAGGACCAACATGACAAAGGGTCATGCAGTGTTCCCTTATCCTCTGTGGATCTCTTTTCCCTGTAAGATGTGACATTATTCACACACTGCTCAAACACTTGTAGTGTGGTTTTCTCCTGAACCACAGGGAGGAACAAGAGATACTGCAAGTAACTCTTCTCACCCACAAAAGCCCCACCGCTGCAGTTCTGCAGCATTCAGTCTCTGTACAAAGCAAGCTGCACATGGGCGATATATTCACCCTCTGTAAGGGTCCATGATTCACCAAAGGACTCAAATACTATGTAAACACAAAGAGTGCTTTATTCTGCAGAAGTCCAGCATGCTAGGGTCTACCATTTACAAAGATACGCTCACAGGCTCGATTTGAAACACACTAAGGGAACTCTAAGAAGATTTTAGTGACCTATATTTTTAATCTCTTCACTGTGTCTCTAGGGACATTCCAGAATGATGGCTGAGGCATAGGTTGCAGGGCTGTAGAGTATTGCTGGAGAAGTCTGGAAACTGTTGCTGGCCCATTGGGCTTGCCACAGGCCAGGGGCCAGGCAGCTTCTAATGGCAGGACAGTTTCTGACTGGCTGCATTAAGCCTGGGCGTTTTGTTTTGTTTTGTTTTGTTTTGTTTTGTTTTGTTTTGTATTTTTAGTAACTGACTTGCCTGTGCTTGCCCAGTTCTTGGAAACAGAGATTTATGCCTAGTCTCCTGAACTGTGAATTTGAAGCCTGTCATGGAGTCAGCCTAGTCTGTCTTACCTCCTCTTGAGAAGAGCCCACAGTCACAGCCATGACTGTTAAGAAATCCCAAAATCAACAAGAGAACTGAGTGTTAGAGGCAGCTCTGTTGTCCCATTGCATTAATCCCAGGACTCAGAAGACAAGGTAAGCACATGCTTCTTTAGAACAGATATGGTGTACAAGGTGACTTCTGAAACAGAGAAAAGATACTTATTCAACAAAAAGCAAAAACAGTCAACAGGAAACCACTTTAGCCAGAATGTACTTCTTAGATGGTGACAAAAGACAGAATTTTTCACACTAGAGTTGAATGATCAGAATTATTTAAAAGTTGCTCTCTGTTTTGTCATACTCTATAATGAATTTTCTAAATGTTAAGAGTATGCCCTAATATCTTCTGACAGCATGTGTATATATAGTTTTTCCAGACTCTAAGGTATAACATTAAGAAGTCAGTATATGAGGACACATTTCTGAATGCTTTATTTAAATCCTACAGTATATACATTTCAGATGGAAAATTGTTGTGGGGGGTTTCATTGCTTAGTCAATATTCATATAAACATAATGTTAAAGATTTCTAAAACATGCTTTCTGGCTCAATCAAATCTTCATTGGCTTCTTAATTAACTAATATCTAAAAAGTTCTCTGGGAATGCTGAGTCTCCAAGGGCAAAGGCAACTTTCTTGAGTAGGACAGTGATAAAACAAGGGGGTTAGAAACCCTGGATGGATGTGAAATCCACCAGCTTTGTAATTGACAACAAGCAAAAATAAGTATGTTTGCAAACAACAGACAAGAAAGTCCTCTAACACATTAATCTTCTATAAATATCTGGGCAACCATAAGAGGAATGAAAAAAATCAGGGCAAGGCACACTTACGTAGTCTCCAATTTACCAACACAGTTACGATGCACACTAAAATTTGACAGTCAGTGGTGTTCTTATGAGCCCCAGAGAAACTGGTCAAAGTCCTGGTCTAGTTTCTGCCTGTCAGCTTGCCCAGCGGCTCCTGTGACCTGGGAGTTTCCATGGACTCTGTATTGTGGTTCTTGTTACTGATCTGGTGACTGATGATTTTCCCGAGGCTGACAACTGAAGCAACTGCAGATGGTTTTCACATCTCTGTGAAAACACAAGCCAGTGTCCTCCAACCCTGGTAACACATCACGAGGCTTCCAAATTCTTAAGGAAAATGGGGGGTGTGGGAGATGGGGCTTCCTTTAGGCCCTCCGTCTCTCTTTTGATTCCACCCATCACAAACCTGTTCCAATTAAGTAAGGAATCCTCCCACCTACTCAGAATGCCTCCCTTCTCCACTCTGTCACATAGACTGATCTACAACTGGTTTTCCTGTCCCTGCAAGGTACTGTCTGAATCCCGGTAGGTTCCTGAAAATGTAGCCCATGGAGGTAACTCTAGGGATGCTCAACAGGCTCCTGTAACCTTGGTATTACCATGCTGTTCCACAAATACTGAATGTACCACAAATGCTACTGACTGTTCCAATTTGACATAAACTCTGTTTCATGGACCATCAGCACTCTGACAATGGTGATTGTCCTTGACCCATTACATTGCATCTCTCTCATGTTGTACATTTGCTCGTCCATATAACTCAAGTTGTGAGTCTGCGTGGATCTGTTTTGTGCACCGTCATCATATGCTTACTACACCATAGACAATAAGAATGTGTATAAAGGGTTACAGAATAAAGGTAACAGTACTGTTTGAGGGGCACCGGATGAGATGTTTTTTTCATTGTGCACAAGTTTGAATACTATGACACTGGAAATTTGTGTTGACTTGGGAAAATGATCTCAAGGTCATCAAGCAGTGGTGTATAGATCCATTGAACATGTGACGTTGGAATTACCAGAAACTTTCCAACTGGTTGCAATTTCCAGATCATTAAAGGCCAGTTCACATACCTAACTTTCAACTGTCTGTGGTGTGAACTTCAACATTCCTGATGCAACAACTGAACAAAATCATTCATGATGATTTGAAAGAAGGGACCTCTGTGTACTCAAAGTTATACTAACAATGAGTTCATGTTTCAAGAAACTCCCAATACTGAAAACATTGTAATGATCTAACTCAGTGATTTATCACTAGTTAAATGAGTACTTTATTTTTAAAAATCAGGGAAAAATTAGTTAATGATATGGATTTGTTCACTGTAGCATATGACTTTGCCTAAGACTGGAATTTGCTGAGTTTTTATGAATTTAGTATCAATACTCTAATACAATGTTTGTCTGGGAGTAAAGATTTTCTCTTCTTTTTTAAGTTCTTCAAAATGACTTTCCAGGACACTTTTGGGGTTCCTAAACTGTACTTGAATATGTAGCACATCTCTTGTTCATAGGTTAGGTCTTTAAGGCTTCGTAGTGTCATGGCATTTGTAGGAATGGACTCACACCTGAAATTAAGATGAAGATAATACCTGAGTACCTGAGTAATGCCAGTAATTCTGTTTTGTTTCAGGATGAATGTTCTGGGATATGCATGTTAGCATTCTGGTAATTATTTAACAGAATAACCACAAATCTAATTCATTACTTGAGGTATATAGAGCAGAGTGTTAAAGTACAATAGGAAAGGAAGACTTGACAATGGTCTGGAATGTTTGTCCATGGATACCTTTGTTCTGAGGATTGAATTTAAGGAAGAACAGAGCATTATTGTTCAGGTTCTCAAAGCCTCTACATTCTGTTTGTGTGGATCCATTTTAACTGAACTTAATACGACTATGGCAGAAAGCCTGGGACACTGAACAAAATCTTCCTTACTTCAGTTAACACAAATGCATTCTCTTTAGAATAGTAGTTCCAACTTTCCTAATGCTACATCACTTATTTATTTATTTATTTATTTATTTATTTATTTATTTATTCTCTACAGTCCAGATTTTATCCCCCTCCCTGTCTACCCTCTGACTGGTCCATATCGCATACCTTCCAGCCCTCTTGTCTCCAAGAGGATACCTCTACCCCTACCCTACCAGATCTCCCCAATCCCTGGAGCCTCAAGTCTCTTGGGGGTTAGGTGCATCTTCTGTGACTGAGTCTAGACCCTGCAGTCCTCTGCTGTATATGTGTTTGGGGCTTCATATCAGCTAGTGTATGCTCCCTGGTTGGTTGCTTAGTGTCTGAGAGATCTTGGTGTTCCAGGTTAGATGACACTGCTGGTTTTCCTCTAGATTCAGCCTCCTCCTCAGCTTCTTTCAGCTTCTCCCTAGGTCAACCACAAGGGTCACCAGCTTCTGTCCATTGGCTGGGTGTAAATATCTGTATCTGACTCTTTCACCTGCTTGTTGGGCCTTTCTGTGGGCAGTCATGATAGACCCATGTTTGTAAGCACACCATAGCATCAGTAATATTGTCAGGCCTTAGGAATTCCCCTTGAGCTAGATCCTAACATGGTCCTGTCACTGGACCTCCTATTCTTCAGGTTCTTCTTCATTTTTGTCTATGAATTTTTTTTCAGACAGGAACAGTTATGAGTAAGAGTTTTTGACTGTGGGATGGAAATCCCATACCTTCACTTGATGCCCTGTCTTTCTACAGGAGGTGGGCTCTACAAGTTCCCTATCCCCACTGTAGGGCATTTCATCTAAGGTCTCTCCTGAGTCCTGAGCGTCTCTCATCTCCCAGGTCTCTGGTACATTCTAGAGGGTCCCCTCACCTCCTGCCTCCCGAGGTTCCCTGTTTCTTTCTGCTGGCCCTCAGGGATTCAGTCCTGTTCCTCCCACCCAATTCCTGATCATGTTCCTTTCTTCCCATCCCTGTCTCCTTTTCCACCCAGGTCCCTGGCTCCCTCCCACTTGCTATGATTGCTTTCTTCTCCCTCTCAAGTGGGATTCAGGCATCCTCTCTTGGGCCCTTTGGCTTTTTAAACTTCTTGAGTTCTGTGGATTGTATCCTGGGTATTCTGTTCTTTTTGGCTAATATCCACTTATTAGTTAATGAGTACATTTCATGCATGTCCTTTTGGGTCTGAGTTACCCCACTCAGGATGATATTTTCTAGTTCCATCCATTTGCCTGCAAAACTCATGATATCCTCATTCTTAATAGCTGAGTAGTATTCCATTGTGTAAATGAACCACATTTTCTGTATCCATTTTTCTGTTGTGAAACTTCTGGGTTGTTTTCAGCTTCAGACTATCACAAATAAGTCTGTTATGAACATAGTGGAAAACGTGCCCCTATGGCATGGTGGGGCATCTTTTGGGCATATGCCCAAAAGTAGTATAGCTAGGTCTTTAGCTGAAGCACTTTCCAATTTTCTGAAGAATCTACAGATTGATTTCCAGAGTGGTTTTACCAGTTTACAATCCCACCAGTAATGGAGTATTTCTCTACACTACATCCT
Organism: Grammomys surdaster; assembly: GCF_004785775.1. Classification (NCBI taxonomy): domain Eukaryota; kingdom Metazoa; phylum Chordata; class Mammalia; order Rodentia; family Muridae; genus Grammomys; species Grammomys surdaster. The sequence goes on along the minus strand of NW_021622301.1, from coordinate 13,960 downwards.
TGCAAACATTCTGTCACCTGAGTTTTTGATCTCAGCTATTCTGATTGGTGTAAGGTAGAATCTCAGAGTCGTTTTGACTTGCAATTCCCTGATGACTACAGACTTTGAACATTTCTTTAAGTGGTTCTCAAGTTCTTTAAGTGGCCATTCAAGATTCCTCTGTTGTGAATTCTATGTTTAGCTCTATACCCCATTTTTTTTATTAGGTTGTTTTGTTTCTTTGGAGGTTTTCTTCTTGAGTTCTCTATATATTTTGGATATTAGCCTTCTATCAGAGGTGGATTTAGTGAAGATTTTTTTCAAGTCTGTAGGTTGTCAGTTTGTCCTATTGACTATGTCCTTTGCCGTACAGAAGCTTTTCAGTTTCATGAGGGACTATTTATCAATTCTTGATCTTAGAGGCTGAGCCACTGATGTTTTATTTAGAAACTTTCCAACCCCAACTCCCACCCTGTGCCAATGAGTTCGAGGCTATATCCCACTTTCTCTTCTATTAGATTCAGTGTACCTGATTTTATGTTGATGTCCTTGATCTACTTGGACTTAAGCTTTGTGCAAGGTGACAAATATCTATCTATTTTCATTTTTCTACATGCTGATTGCCAGTTAGAGCAGCACTATTTATTAAAGATACTTTTTTCCCATTGTATATTTTTGGCATCTTTGCCAAAAAACAAGTGTACATAAGTGTGTGGGTTTATTTCTGGGTCTTCAATTCTATTCCATTGCTCAACCTGTCTGTATCTGTACCAATACCATGCAGGTTTTATCACTATTACTCTGTAGTACAGCTTGAGGTCAGAAATGATGATTACCACAGATGTTCTTTTATTGTTAGGCATTGTTTTCATTATCCTGGGTTTACATTTCCATATGAAATTGAGACTTGCTTTGTCTATGTCTGTGAAGAATTGTGTTGGAATTTTGATGGGGATTGCATTGAATCTGTAGATTGCTTTTGGTAGGATAGCCATTTTTACCATGTTAATCCTACCAATCCATCAGCAAGGGTGATCTCTCCATTTTTTGAGGTCTTCGTCCTTTACTTTCTTGAAATACTTGAGGTTCTTCTCATAAAGATCTTTCACTTCTTTGGTTAAAGTTACCCCAAGATATTTTATATTATTTGTGGCTATTGTGAAGGATGTTGTTTCCCTAATGTCTTTCTCAGCCTCTTTATCATTTGTATAAAGGAAAGGAAGGCTATGGATTTATTTGAGTTAATTTTATATCCAGCCATTTTGCTCAAGTGCTTTTTCAGCTGTAGAAGTTCTCTGACAGAATTTTTGGGGTTGCTTATGTATGCTATCATATCATATGCAAATAGTGATACCTTGACTTCTTCTTTGTCAATTTGTATCTCCTTGATCTCCTTTTGTTGTCTTATTGCTCTAGCTAGAAATTTGTTTACTATATTGAATAGATACAAAGAGAGCAGGCAGCCTTTTCTTCTCCCTGATTTTAGTGGGATTGCTTCAAGTATGTCTCCATTTTAATTTGATATTGGCTGCTGATTTGCTGTATATTGCTTTGATTATGTTTAGGTATGTACGTTGAATTCCTGATCCCAACTGATGGTAGACTAGTTTCTAATTGGCTGCCCAAGGCCTGAGGTTTTTCCAGTTATTGACTTGCTTGACTTGTCCAATTCTGGGAAATAGAAATTTAGGCCAAGTCTTCTGACTTTCTATTTTGAAGCCTGTCAAGGAGTCTGCCTATCTCAGTCCTCTTGAGCTGTCTCAAGAAAGAGCTAGCTGTCTAAACCACAGAGTTTTTAGAATAACAAGAAAAAGCTGTCTGGGGCAGAAAAGAACACATAGAGAAAGAACAGTCTGGAAAGCCATCACAGCAAAACCTAGGCCACAAGATTGCACCCACAATTTGATGGGCTTCCAAACACCCCTCTCTCAGGAACTCCTCTCCAAGCTGAGGCTGGTCCTTGGCACATATCAAACATCTTACTCAAATGGGAAAGATCAGAACTTCAAAGATAAAAAGTGTGCATGATAAGCCATAGGTACAATAGTGGCATGAATATTGTGGGAATAAATACATTCTGTTTATGTGAAAAACCCACTACACAGGAGGAAAAACATTCTTGATATTGCAAATGTAGCTGGAAAACCATGAGTGGGGAGCTCAGAGGCTTCAAAGGTGAACCTATTACAATTCTGGAGAAATGAACACCTTGTGACATTGTCTTCTGTATACATATCTCTCTACCCATAGGTTTGGGCAGCTCCCAGACATTAGTAAAGGAGGAACTCTGTGCAGATATTCCATGGCAATTAATGCAGAAAATCACAAGTGACAAAGTAGAGGAAATACTAGATTGAGGAGTGATCAGTCACAAGTGGAGCATCTTCATTACATCCTCCCCAGTGCTTGGGTGTCATCACTGAAAAGGGGATGGATGGAGAGACTACAAAAGCCAAAGGTCAGGGAGAACAATTCAAGAGACAGAACCAAAGAGAAACAGTGTCTTCTGAATATGAGAGGACCATTTGTCACATGACCTTACAACATCTATAACTGTGTACACTATTTCCAGCCAGACAACAGGCTAACATGCTGTGGGAAGGACTATATGAACCCTCATCACATCTGAAGAACTGTGAAGAGCTCATTGTTTCTGGGGAAGAAAGTTTGTTTTCTTTAAAGGTGTGGATCCTACGTGGCTCCCCATGTTTCAGTGTATGGACAAATACTCAAAAGTATGTGGATAACCCAGACTGGACTGGAAGTTGTTTTAAATTTAAAAACAGGGAAGGAACAGATTTTGGAGAGTACTAGGAAGGTAAGGCTAGATCTGAGCAGAGTTGAATGTCAATAGTTTAAAAATATTTTGAGTAAAATTGCAAACAAATTATTATTTTAAATGATGTACAATTTAAAGCTATAATGATATTTTAAAAATATGTATCATCCAGGGTAGTGGGGCAAGCCTTAAATTCCAGTACTCTGAAAACAGAGACAGGTAGATATTTGTGAGTTTAACGGCAGCCTGGAATAGCTAGAAAGTTCTAGACTTGAATGGTAGAATCAGATCCTATCTGGAAAACAAGAAAAAGCACACAAGATCTACTGGTGTGATTTGGAGTAAGTAACATATCAAGTATCACAGAGATAAATTCATTGTAACATACACAATAGAACATACACATTGCTGGTTATTAAAACCTGACATTGTCATCTTTACCACTAATACACAAATGCTACTATCTGTTGGCTCATCATAACTGTATATATAATGTCATCTAAGTTTTCTACATCCTGCTTCTTCATGACTCAAAGTACACAGCATTTTCTTTTGTATCTGACTCATATGGAGTTAAATATAACCCTACACCTCATAGTTTTCCCAAGAGTTCAATGTCCATGCTGTCTTAGCTTAAATCAAGAAATAGTTTATTTTAAGACTGATCACAGTGCTGTGTCATGTTATTATATATCCTGTTAGACGGTGTTCCATTAACCTATTTCATTTTCTTCAATTTCAATATACCTATCAGGTGCATTGTACTTACCTGACCCAGAGTTTGCCAACAGTCACAAAGACACAGTTTTCATGAGTAACAGGATAAAATGCTGCCATGAATTTACAATACTTAAAGTTACAAGCACAGGAGATTGATCAGCATTATAAAGTTTTAAAAAAATGGGCACAGCTATGCCTTTTTTTTGTTTGTACCTTTCATTGACTCTTTGTGAATTTCCAAGCATGCAACACAACCCCACTCATCTCTCCATCCCTTTGTGTCCACACTCTGGCCTTGGAACTCCCCACAAGGGGAAACAAAACAAAACAAAACAAAACAAACCTGCCATTGTCTTGAAAGCTGTCACAGTTTGTCACAGTATATACCATTATGTCCACACAACTTTACTTGCAAATGTTCATTGCAATCAGCCGTTGGTGTGGTTTGAAGCCTCTAGCTTCTGATACTCTGTCAATACTGGATCCTCACTGGGACCTCTCTTACATACCCTGTTGTTGCCCTATGTCATGAAGATCCTGCAGCTTTGGATCTCCAGGAGCAGGGCCTTCACATGGTCCAGCAGTTCATAGATGGGGTAGATGTTGTGGTGGGCCAACTCAAAGTCCTGGATCCGGGCCTGGGTTGTAGCTGTGTAGGTCAGCTCACCTGCTCTCTCACACCCACACAACCAGGGCAAGCTCTCCAGCACTGCCCCTGCTAGTTCACTCAATGCTGCAGACAGCAAGGGGCAATGCCAGAGAGGGACAAGGAGAGAAGGAAGGCAGACAAGTGCCTGGGTGAGGGGAAAAACTCTGTCAAGCTCTTGCCCTCAGGGTGGGCTCATAGGGGGCAGGTGGGGACCACCATCAGTGTCAGTGCTACTGTGCTGCCCAGTATGCCTGAATTTTTAAGAAAAAAAACAACAGGACATTTTCACCTGGCACATAACTTCATGGTCCTTACCTGTGACTATATTCAGGTGAAGTGCTCTTATTACCACTGTCTGTAACATACAAACCTCCCACTCCAGTGATAGACATTGTAGTTTACCATTACCAACACTGAATTTCTGAACAGAATGTATCCTGTGACATGTTGGTCTATGACTTCAATTGAAAAGAGTCTATTTTCCATTTCATGGAGACCAGGCAAAAGATGATATTCATGTGATGAATGCTTTACCTACTTCTACCTTCTACCTTTTCAATAAAGTCCCCTGTCTAGAGCTTCTAGTTTAAAATCTGGAAGGGAACAAGCATCAAATATACATGTGGTTCTTCTCAGACATGTCAATAGGCCTGGCATGTTCTCCTGCACTTCTTTGTCTCCCAATCAGAGGCCCATGAGCACAGGATCCAAGCAGTTAGTCAGACTGGCTGGAGCAGGGAGGTCCTGAGCATCTGTCAGTCATCGTCACTGTCACTTGCTTGAATACAACTGTATACAGTACACAGCACCTGATAGGTATCAAGATAACTTTGTGTAATATTCAGAGTGTTGGACTCTGGATTCAAACCCAGTGCCAGGCTGAGTATCACCCTCTCTGCCTGAATGATCAGGACATAAAGTTCTCAGCTATGTCTCCAGCATCATTCCTTCTGTATGCTACCTCAATTACTGGACAATGATGGACTATTCCTCTGAAACTGAAAGCAAGGCCCCAATTAAGTGCACTCTTTTATAAGAGTTTTCTTGGTCATGGTGTTTCTACACTGCAATAGAAGAGGAACTAAGACACTACCATGACACCTCTGGTGAATTTATTTATGTTTGTGGGTCAATCTTTTATTATACTGTTATATATTTTTAGTAGATACACACAAGACACACCTCATCCTGTAGAGTGACTTGCACCTAACATTTATCCATAGTTTAATACAAATATTTTTTTTCATAGAAAGAAAATTCCAATCTGGGTGTTCAGTTAGATCACACAGGTAGTACATATAGAAACATTGTCAAAAATTTGTATTGCTTACGGTATCAACAAAAACAATGGAATAAAATCATGCAAATTTTTACCAGGTTTAAGGTTCTCTTAAGAAAGATTGCAAAGGAAACCACTACAGGTTTACCAAATGGGTAAAGATTAGGTGTACAGGGCCTGAGGAGATGGCTCAGAGTTGAAGCTGCTCTTCCAGAGGACCCTGGTTCACTTCTCAGCACCCAAATGGCAGCTTACAACTGTTTGTAACTCTAGTTTCAGGGTATCTGACACTCTCACACAGACATACATGCAGGCGAACACCAATGCACATTAAATAAATAGACAAACAGAGAGACAAAAAGGAGTAATTTAAAAATAATATTAGCCAATTGGCTATTATTTCACATATGGAGAGATAAGGTATGAAAGGTTCAGCCTGGTACAGTACATATGTTTTTCATTGAGTTTCTACATATAAACATTAATCTCATAATACATAATTGTTTTTATGTATTAAAACAAAAATCTCATTAAAGACATTAAAGACAGCACATGTGATCTGGAGAAACATTCCACTTCTATCACACAGAAGGTCCAGAGGCCACTGCTCATCATGGACAAACAGGTGAAGCAGGTAGTTGAAGTGTACCCTGTAAAGCACAGTTACATCTGTTATAGTGTTAATGTAAACTTTCCCAGCTGTCTATATAACCTGCTTGTAAATAGACTTAATTGAAGAGATCCAGCCACTCCATGTGTCATGTCCATGTGCCACCAACACCATGATTTCCCTGGCATTTAAGAAATCAGCAGCAAGGTTTGTTATAAATGTTCAAGGTTGTCCCTTTTCTTTAGCACAGAAGAATGGCCATCTGCACACCTGCACCTTGGTGAAGGGCTATTATCCTCATACTAAAAAAAAAAAAAGAGCTTACCAGCATTTGTTGTGCAGCATAAACTGTTTAGACCACTAACCATTCCTGGCATAAGCAACATTAAGGATGTTTGCTAATAGAGTGTGGATTTATGGCAGCAGCAGGCAGTGAGCTGCAATGGCTGCACCTGTAAGCTACAGTGACATTGGAATGCAGACCTCAGACAATGAGAACAATACAGGAAACCTATGGGCTGAAGAACTGAGCACTCCAACCGTCATATATCATTAGGAAGAAGAAAGAGGAACTCTTGAGCCTCGATGAGTTATAAGAGATTGTACTAGTTACATGGAGAGGGATGTGTGCTTTTATACGATTACAGAGCAAAGCATACAATAGCAGATGTCTTAATTACTTTTCTGGTGGGTGAGAAAACATTTATCAAAACCAATGTGGGGCCAGGCATAGTGGCACATGCCTTTAATCCCTGTGCTGGGGATGCAGAGACATCCCCAGAGATTTATGTGAGTTCAAGATCAATCCAGTCTACATTTTCAGTTCCAGAAAAGCCAAAATTAATAGTGATATCCTGTCTTTAAAAAAAGCAAATGCCAAGCCTGGTGTGGCCCTTGTGTGAACAGAGTGATGTGGTTCCTGCCCCTAGGACAGGGACCTGGTGTGAGCCTTCATTAGATGCTGAACCCAGTGTGGCCTTGGTGGAGACAGAGTGATGAGTTTCCTACTCCTGGAACAAGGCCTCAATGAGAACCTCCAAGGATGTCAATGGCAGTTGTGGATATAAGGTTTATTTGTAATAATTATGTAGTTATTCACATTCCTCTACTGTGAGCATACAGCTTGTTTGTATAATAATGTACATGTTTCACATTCCTCCTAGGGATGTCCTCTCTGTTAACATTAATGACTCCATGATAATTAGAAACAGAATGAGCCCAGGAGTTGAGGGTATGGCTAATGTTTCAGCAAAATGGTAAATGATGGAACCTTCAGGACAGCCCTTAAGGCTATGGAAAAGAACTCTAAAAATTGAGTCCAAAAATATATAATTTCTCAACTATGCAAAAGTATAAGGATGCAATATGAATTATGAGGAGCTTCAGGAATCTAAAAAACAAAGGCAGCTGCATTAATGAGGCAGCTAGTCAGAAATATACAAAGGCAGGTAGATACAAAGGCAGGCAGATTCCTGAGTTCAAGACCAGCCTAGGATAGGGCAAGGTTAGGCTCAGGTGTGATAGAAATGGTAATTTCAGGCAGAGTCCCACCCAATTAGCTAATCATCTGTGCTTAACAACAGCAGACAGATCTCTGAATTCTTTTACAATGTTAAGAAAAGCTGTATGCTTGCTCTGTAAATCAAAGGGCTGATGGAATGCCTTCACAAGATAATCAAAGGAAAGCTGGAGTAAATGAATGGAGTGATATGTGAAATAAAACTCTGGTCCTGTGTTCTGCAGGAGATGAGCTATCCAGAGAATTTTGTAGGGAAAAAAACGCTTGGAGGATACACACATACACACACACACACACACACACACACACACACACACACACACAAAGCAAGCTGGACATAGACAGAAAGATCTCTTAGAATAGCAAGCAGACTATAGAAAGAACAATCTCCATAGAGACAGCACAACATAGAGAACTGACTGAAAAGCTCTATCAAGCAGAACACAGGTCTTCAGGTTGGATCCACAACTGACTTCCAGTCAAATCTTCTCTCGGAACACCTCTCCTAGTGGAGCTGAACAGAGGTTATTTCATCCCACAAATTACATTTCATCGATGACAGAAGCCAAAGGAGGAATCAGAAGGCAGGAATAATAGCAGAGATCACTGGGTTTCTGTCCAAGGGCAGCTTCCTTTCTTATACAACCATGGACAACTTTATCAGGGGTAACAATATCCACAATGAGCTGGTTCCTCCTACATCAATCATTAATAATGAAAATCGCATATAGACATCCCATAGACTAACAAGATGGAGGAAATTCTTTCTTGGAGGTTAACTCTTAAGCTAGAACAAAGAAGTAATTTCAGGTGGGAATCTAAATCTTAGGCTAGAACAAAGAAGTAGGCTTCAGACATGAAAATGAGTTTGGGGTAGGACAAAAGAAGTAGACTCAGATATTTTGGTCATCCTGATAAGCCATTAGAAATAGTGATCATGGGACTGATCACAGAACTTTGTTTATTGTCTTGCTTGTTCCTTGACTATTCAGATCTATTGTATTGCTGTTTTCCTCAACCAGGAACTGACCATAATACATGCATGTAATTAAAATGGCATAAAAGCAAAAAGGAGGAGGGGGTATGGGATAGGGGATTTCTGGGGGGTTGGAGGGGGAAATGGGGAATGGTGATGACACCTGAAAGGTAAATAAATAAAATAACTAATAAAAATAAAAAATAATAAATACTCTTAATTTCTGTCATATTGACAAACATCAACCAGTAATACAGTCTATCACTCATAACTTTTTCCTTTCTTTTCAATCCTAAAATACAACTTTAAATGTTCTCATAACCTTTTTTGTTTTAAAGAAAAATCAGCTCTTAAAAATCAGATGCCTCCATTATCACTGTCAGCAGAGTACAGGAGCACACACTCAGTACAGACCACCAAGAGATCAGAAAACACATCACAATCAATAAAAAGATAGAAATTATATAGATTCTCATCACAATAGATGTAAATTATAAAACATTATTATAGAGAAATTAGAAAAATCTCCATATATTAGATATTCAAGTAATATACTTCTAAAGACCACATTATTTTAAATATATATCTTGAAATGAGTAGCAATAAAATTATAGATATTTATAGGATGCAACAATAGTAGAGCTTAGATGACAACTTGTTGGTTAATTAGGAAGTTTCAAGTTAATAATTTAGACTATCCCATTAAGAAATTAGAAAAAGAGGCAATATGCACATGACCAAGACTTATAACAAAAACTTTGAACAGACTTATAAAATCAGCAAGTAAAGCAGATGAGCGTTGAACCTCTTCCTACAAACAAGAGGCCAGGATGGATGGAGTGAGTGAGGAACCCTGGCATGCATTTAAAGCCACGTGGGTGACATTAATAATGAGCAAACCCACAGGGTAGTCTCATTAGACACAGAAGAAGGTACAAGCTTGGCATAAGAGGGAACCTCACAAAGGCCGTCTGAGAAAATTGCATATATGGGGCAGAGGATGCAACGTAGACACACAACAATTCCCCTGCCCGTGATGCCCTTTGGTATGATTTCCCCAGCCCGGCAAAACCAACAACAACCGTAGTCCTAATGGGGAAAGCTTGAAATCTTCCTCTCAGGAACTAGTAAAGAATGTTTATTTTGAAAAATAAATAAAATAAAATAATATAAAAATAAAAAATTAAATGTCTCCTTAAAAATCATCTTTTAACTGTAGCTGCCACTCAAGCAAAATATGTTGTAATCTTATTCTAAGATGCAGAGTGTATGACACAATTACCATAAAATCAAATTAAATTCAGAATCAAATATACAAACACTTAGTGTTTTACGTCATAAGACCAACAGCCGTGTGTAGCTTAATTCTCTTACTATGCCCTGCACAGCACACACAACTTGTCCCAGAATCTCCAGCAAGTTGGACTCCATGTCATTCATTGTCCTTGACAATTATCCCAGGATCCTGGCAACTTCAATATACTGGAGTTTCTACTACAACTGGGGCTGCATATCCATCAATGCCTGCTCCTCAGGGAACCTCTGACCCTGTCACACAATGCCAAGCCTCAGCTGCTCTCCATGAACCTTTCAAAACCAGTACCATTTGAGAGACTCAAGTGGACAAGTTCTGCTACAAGATGGACTTTCAGACTAGACCCCTTCCTCAAACAGAATTTATAGAATGAATCACTCTCTAAACTGTGGTCCAGCTACTCCAACAATGACTGCCTCTGTACAGAAGGTCCAAAAATCCAGTAATTGTTCAGTTCCAAAGGAATGACTTTCTAGAGAGGTGAGAGCAAGCAGGCAAAGAGCAAAAACTTCCTTCTTCCACATCCTTATATAGTCTAAGAGCAGAACTTGTGGCCAAGATTAAAAATGGGTCTTCCCACCTCCAAAGATTTGGACTAAGGCTGTGTCTTCCCACCTCAAAGATCCAGATGAAGGGTGTGTCTTTCCAAGTGAAAGACCTGGATGAGAAGCAGATCTTCCCACTTTAAAATTAAGCAAAAATCGCTCACAGGTGTGCCACTCCATGTTTAGGCCTTAATTACAGATGTAGTGAAAGAATAACCATCTCAAGTATTAATATCTTAACACAGTACATTGGCACTGTACTGAATACTTCCCTTTCTTTTTTCAGTACTTCAAGGTGATCTTCCAGGACACCATTGAGGAAGCCTAAGCTCTATTTTAGGCTGCACTTATTGTCTTGTTAATAAGATATCTCTTTAAAGCTTCGTAGTTTCTCGATATTTGTACAAATGGACTCAAATACTCATTTAAATTGAATATATCCTTATTAATACATTTCCCTGAGTTTTAGTTCATGTTTTTTTCTGATATGTCTACAAGATTAGCATTGAATAAAGGATTAAACAAAATTCATTTCACATCATGGAGCTTATAGGGTGGAATTTCTCTGGCACTGCAGGACATAAGGAGAGCGTGATGGCAGTCAGTATTTGTCCACAGGCAGTAGTGTACTGAGGGTCACTGCTCTTTTACTCAATCATGGATGCTAAGCATGAGTTCAGAGCCATGCACAGACACAGCCCAATTTGGACAATGTCTGTCACTGACAGTTTTGCAACTGTATTTTCATTTTTCCTCCATAGATCTCTCATGCTCTCTTGCAAGAAAGAGAGTAGCTTCCACTCTTTGGCTTTCCTAAGCCTCTACATTCTGTTTATGTTGAGCCCTTTTACAACTTCCCTACTTTAGTCGATCAAATGCTTTCTCTTTAATATTAATTTTCTGGTGAACAAGATAGGAGAACAATTAAAAGGTCCAGAACATGTCTGAGAGACTTTTCCTGGATTGGGAACTGACCACAAAGTATGCCTGCCACCTAAGTCCATCTTGTTGACCAATGACCTTTATTGGTGCTACTTGCAGAAATATGGGGAAAGAGGTGCTTACAGCAGAAGGGACTCAAAGACAGTTGCCATCAGGAAACTCCAACCCAACATGGAAAACAACTTATAAATACTAGACACCTGAAGCACACTGTACAAATGTAGGCATATCTACTGGATAAAAAGCATCCTATTTTGAGGTTGGGCTTGTCAAAGCTTCTACTAAATAGTGTGTGATCTGGCTTTATGGGAGTTAAGTAGAGTGAATCCTATCAGTTTCAATGACTTCATGAAGCCATTTCAGAATTATATTTCCTGCCTTTATCAGCTTCTCTTCAGGACAGAACTTTTCAGTCTCCAGGAAAGTGTTCAACAAATGGCACTTTCTTCAGGCTTTTCCATATTGTCTTCATTATGAATTATTTGAGGTTGAAAAGGTAGAATGTTTTAATAAAGTATTTTGTACATTGTCACATTTTAATAATTTTTCTCAATGTAAACTCTTGATGTTTTCTAAGATTTGAACATTACTTACAGGATTTCAGAAGTTTCTCAGGTTGATAACGACTTTCTAGTGTGGAGAATGAAGCAATTTTTAAGGGTAGAACTTGGATAAAGCACATGCTTCATTCATTACTAATGGAAACTTTCCTTCAGTACTATGAATTTTCTCATGTTTTCTTAGACCTGAGAGGTGGGTAAAGACTTTGACACATTTATTGCATTTGAAAGGTTACTCCCTTGTATGAATTTGTTTTAGTCAGGGTTTCTATTCCTGCACAAACATCATGACCAAGAAGCAAGTTGGGGAGGAAAGGGTTTATTCAGCTTACACTTACACATAGCTGTTCATCACCAAAGGAAGTCAGGACTGGAACTCAAGCAGGTCAGGAAGCAGGAGCTGGTGCAGAGGCCATGAAGGGGTGTTACTTACTGGCTTCCTCAGCTTGCTTTCTTATAGAACTCAAGACAAGCAGCTCAGGGATGGTACCACCCACAAGGGGTCCTTCCAGGTCCCCCTTGATCACTAATTGAGAAAATGCCTTACAGCTGGATCTCATGGAGGCATGTTCTCAACTGAAGTTCTTTCCTCTGTGATAACTACATCTTGTGTCAAGTTGACAAAAACTAGCCAGTATAGAATTCTATGATGTATTCTAAGTTGGACTTTCTGAATAAAGCATTAGTCACATTCACTGCATTTGCAAGGTTTCTCTCCAGTATGAATTTTCTTCTATATGTCTTCTAGGATACGAGCCACTGATAATGATTTGTTACATTTGCTACATTTGTAAGGGATTTCTCCTGAGTAAATTCTCTGATGTTTTGTAAGTTGGGCTTTCTGAATGAAGTGTTTGTCACATTCACTATATTTGTAAGGTTTTTCTCCTGTACAAATTCTCTTGATACATTCTTAAGTGTGTCAATCGGGTAAAGTTTCTGCCACATTCATTACATTTGTAGTCTTTCTCCCTTGTATGAATTGTCTGATGGGTTCTAAGGTGTGTGAGTTGGCTAATACATTTGTGACATTCACTGCATTTATAAGGTCTCTCTCCAAAATGGGTTTTGTAATGGTATTTAATCTGATACAACTGATAAAAGCACTTGCCACATGCCCTACATTTGTGGGGTTTCTCTCCAGAATGATTTCTCTGGTGTATACTGAGGCACAAACTGATTCTTTTATTCTGACTGATGATGGGAAACAAATTTAAACAGTATACAGTCTTTAAATTTGCAAGGTTCTTCTCTTGAATCCCCACTTTTATGTCTCTTTAAGGATGATGACTCAACAGAAGCATCCTTGTGTTTACCATATCTGCTCTTACTGCAGTTTGCACATTGCTCTAATATTCCTTTTATGTTACAAGTTTGCAACAAATATTAATGGGCTTGGAACATTTTTTTGTGGGAGTCATTTTCTGGGGAGACACAACATATATATTCATCTACCCATCCCAAGTGGAAATTGAAAATAACCAAGTCCGACTAGTTGAACGAATGATCTTTATTGGAGTTTCATACAGGGCTCAGGGGAAGGAGTCAGGAAATGAGAGCCCGAAGGACTCAATGACAATTGCTATCCTGAAATTTAAAACCATCATATGATACAGATTATGAATACTGGACTCTGGGAGCAAACCGCATATCCACAGGCATATCTATAGGATAAAGAGCAGCCTAAATTTGTGGCTTAGTTTGTCAAATCCTCTTTTTAAAAGTATTGTCTGTCTGAGTATCTTAATTTGAGTTAAGTATACAGAATGCTGTACGTTTCATTAGCTATTTTGAGGCATGCATTTCCCAGCTGCTCTTTAAAAAAATCCTTTCAATCTACAGAAAACTTTACACAATTCCATGTTCTTCTAGCTTCTCCATCGTGTCTTCATTATGACATAGTTGAAAGTGAACAAGTAAAAAATTTTAATGAAATATTTCCTTCATTGTCACATTTTCAGTTTTTCTCAGGATAAACCCTGAGTAGTTTCTAAAATTTGAGCATTAATTAAACACTTTCACAAGTTTCTCATATATATATATATAACAATTCTCTAGTGTGGACCTTCAAATGTTGCAAACAATAC
>NW_021622300.1:2319-5704 GCF_004785775.1 Grammomys surdaster | reverse complement strand
TATAAGGTTTTCTTTACTCCATATCCTCAACAACAGTTGCCTTTTATTATTATTTTTTTTCCTGAAAGCCAGTACAATAGGTGTGATTTTAATTTCCATTTCTTTAATGGTGGTTTAGTGGTGTTAAACATACTTTTTTCATATAACTATTGGCCACGTGTGAGCCATCTTAGGGCACATTGTGGGATGAGGGTCTAATTTAATCATTTTGCATGTGTTTACCCATTTATACCACCATCATTTATGGAAGAGACTGCCTTTCCCTCTAATAGACCCTTGGCACCCTTGTGAAAAACCAATCAAGTGTGAATTCATGGCATTATTGCTAGGCCTTTTCTTTTGTTCTAATGGTCAATGTGTCTCTTTTTATGCGAGTATAAAGTTTTTTTGATTACTGCTCCTTTGCAGTAGGTTTTGAAATCTGGTAATGTGATACCTCTGGCTCTGTTTTATTTTTATATTGCTTTAACTAGTTATGGTCTTTTGTGGTTTCATATGAATTATCTTATTCCTTTTTCTATTTCTTTAAAAATATAATTTGAGCTCTGATGGAGGTTGCATTAAATCTGTAGATTGCTTTTTCCACATACTTTTAAAAAATATTGATTCATGTTATTCATGAAAATGAGATATCTGGATTTTCCTCATTTATTTGCATCTTCTTCAATTTATTTTAGCAATGTTTTATAGTTTTCAGATGTAAACCTTCTCTTTCTTGATTTTATGTTTTAGCTTTGTAGTTAGGTAAATGAGATTATTTTCTCAATTTTATTTGTGGGGACAGGATAGCTTGCTTTTAGTGTACAGAAAGACTGCTGATTGTTATATTTTGATTTTATGTTGTGAAATTATTGAGTTCTTAGATTACTTTTAATGTTATTTGTTGGTGGAGTTATGGGGATTTATTATATTGTCTGCAAATAGTCATTTTAAATGTCTTTTCCATTTTGTGTGCTTTTTAATTCTTATTGTTCTTTACTTGTTCTACCTATGGCTAGTACTGCATTGAGTAATAGTTACAAGAGTGGACATCTTGCCATTTTATTTTGCCGGTGAGATGAGGTTAGCTCGGAACTTTTAAAATATGGTCTTTATTGTGAATAGGGCCATTCTTTCTATACTTATTTATTTAAGAGTTGTTAACAATGAAATTAAAATTTGTTATATGTTTTCAACTTGAGGTAACTATATACTTTCTGAGTTTTGTTACATATATTCTCGCCACTTGACCATGGTGAATGCTGCTTTTCATATGCTGTTGAGCTTTGATTGCTAGTATTTTTTGAGGAGTTTTGTGTCTGAGGTCACCAGGCACATTATTGGTTTATAATTTTGCCGTTTTATGTTCTTGTCTGTCTTTACTATCAGGACAACACCCATGAGACCATTCTTCCTTTTTAACTTTTGCAAGGGTTTATAGCAATTTTTCTTCCTTCTTCCTCTTTATCTTCCTTTTTCTCCTCATCTTTTTCATTACATTAGGGGCTTCTTAAGGTAGTAAGCACACTAGTTAGCTTTCTCTAGCCATGAGCTACATCTGCAGCCTAGCAACTCCTCCTCTCTTCTTTAAATGTTTGGTAAAATTCAACTGCAAACATCAAGTGTTGGGGGACATTTTCTACGGGTTTAATTGTGTCTTACTTATCATAAGTCCACTTAGGTTTTCTCCTTGTCATCTTTAGACCTTGGTAGGTTGTATGTATCTAGTACTTATCTATTTCCTTACAGGTTATCCAATGTGATGGCATTTATTTTTCTCTGGTAGTTGTTCCAGATCTTTTTATGTATCAGTTGTAGTGTCTTATGTCTTCCCTTTCCCATGTGATTATGAGCTCCTTCTCCCTCTCTCCCTCTCTCCCTCCCTCCTTCCCTCCCTCCCTCCCCCTCCTTCCCTCCCCTTTTTCCCTCTATCCCTCTCCTTCTGCTTACTTATTTATATTCTGATTTTTATTATTTGATTTCTTCTAGTAATCTTGTGCTTAGTTGAAGAGGTATAGAATTTTGTATGTACGTTGCTGATTTGTATACTTATTAAAAACAGATTAAACTTTAATAAAGATCATAGTTTATATTAATTCATTAGTAGTGAGAAAGAAAAATCCAATACATATTAACCATAAGTAGTTGGCAGAGGAATATAGTACACTACTGAGAATAATTCACACCCCATAAGCATGTACTGTACATTACATATTCTAGTCTGTGCAGGTCTACATGGTTAGAAATCCTTACAGAACTAAGCAGGGACTCTTTCAGTGTATTCCTCTTAAGCAGAAGGAGCAAGGCCAGATGTTCCTTTATTTAAAAAAAGTCTTAATGGTCAAATAAAATTACATACTCTGAGAAAGTGGAATATAATACCATGAATTCTTATTTTGAAAAAAATCACTGTGAACATATGATATCAAAATAGGATGTGTTGTATATCTTTATCTTAAGTATTTAGATGTTGACATTATACTTTACTCTGTTTTGATACTTGGACTAAAACTAATTCTATGTTTGGGGCTGTAGTTGCATTGCTTGAGAGGATGAGGCAGAGGGATTGCCATGTGTTCCAGTGTAACCTGCACTGTATAGAAAGACAACAAACAAACAAGGATATAGGGTGTGATACTCTAACACCAAAGGATGAGTAAGGTCAAGTAAAGAGATTCTTAGTAGTAACCACATTTTGATGAAAGAGAGAA
The DNA here is from genome assembly GCF_004785775.1 of Grammomys surdaster. Classification (NCBI taxonomy): domain Eukaryota; kingdom Metazoa; phylum Chordata; class Mammalia; order Rodentia; family Muridae; genus Grammomys; species Grammomys surdaster. The sequence continues at coordinate 3,014 of NW_021622300.1, read as the reverse complement.
TGGATATGGTTGACTAAGGTTGAATATAGCCTAAAAAAAAGATAGTTTGGTTATAATAAAGCATAGAAAAATTAATATGAGCCATATAAATTATAACAGTTATTTAAGGAAGGTAAAATAAAACATTGCGTATTTTTACAAAGGAATTAACATAATTGGATATTTTATTTCCTTTGGAGACATGTCTACTTTCCTGGCTGTAAGTTATACTATCTCTATAGTATGTAGGTACATAATCCGTAGACAAAATGCCCCAGGAAAATATAAAAGACCAGAAGGGATTAGACTATAATAGAGCATCATATAATAACCATGTAGAACAAAGACTTGCAGTTCATTAGTACCGAAGACCACACTGTACAGAAATAAACCAGCTATGACTTCAAAACCATTGAGCACTATGAAGAGGAGAGCTAAAGGGCAGGCTCAAGTCATTATCCACATGAAAATAGTATTTCTATGCTATCTTAATAATTTTAATAAAGTAGTCTTTAAAGTTTTCCAAAAGTTGTTTGACAGACCAAGTCAACACCATTTGTCTTCTCAGTTCATAGATCCTATTGTCTAAATGTCCAGGGAGGCTTGAAAGTATACATAGTATTGATTCCTGTGCATACCATCTTTCTATATGTACATAGCTATGATTATTCCATTTTAACTAAGTTTTATTTTATTCAAGATATATATATATATAT
>NW_021622300.1:0-2219 GCF_004785775.1 Grammomys surdaster | reverse complement strand
TATATATATATATATATATATATATATATATATATATATACCCTGTCATTATCTTCAGACACATCAGAAGAAGGTATTGGCTCCCATTAAAGATGGCTGTGAGCCACCATGTGGCTGATGGGAACTGAAATCAGGACATCTGGAAGAGCAGTCAGTGCTCTTAACCGCTGAGCCACCTCTCCAGCTCCTTTATTTGAATTCTATTTTAAAGTTAGGTACAGTAGTATATTTACAGTAACTAGTAATAAAATAGGACAATTACAATTATCTCTAGATCCTAAGACTGTCAATTTGATAAATGATATGGCTATTAAGTGACAGTAGACAGGTACAACACAGAGCATGGATCCACTGGATAGCATAACACTTCATTGTGATACTTTGAATGGTTTACAGTTTAAATCTTAGGAGATGTTTGTTTATGGAATGTTCCTACAATGTTTTGGGACTTAGTTGTCTATATGTAACTGTGACTATGAATGTCAAACCACACATAAGCAGGGGCAGACATGTTGAAAGGAAATATTTGTAAAACTAAAAATGATGCAGTAAGTGGCTATAAGAGAAAGTTAATCTTCTGACTCTTGACCAAAGTTTAAATCTTATCAAATAGGACCCGTTTCTCCCAAGACATTTTTGACTCTCAATTCTGTTCCTGTGGCTTTGGACTGCTTGAAGTTATTTGGTTATTTGGTTTTCATTTGGATATAGGAATGTCCTTGTTATTTGTTTATTTGGTTATTTTGGTTATTTGGTTTTCATTTGGATATAGGAATGTCTTTGGACTCTAAAAAATGACTAGAACAATTGTTACATTAGGAATATAACCTAGAAAAATACTGAGATAACAATTATTATAGAGACATAGACTCTAAGCAAATCTCAGCACCAGGCATGAGAAATTTTTCTAGTTGTTGGTCAGGGGACTCCAGGAAGCACCCCCCTCACCCCTCCCACACACAGAGTAGAGGTTATTGCTGTTGTCTTTGGCTGCCTCCTTGAAGTTAAAGGTCAGTCCTTATTGCTGAAGATACCATACACCTTACACATAGGGATCAGAGGATTTGAGCTGGAAATGATTCAGAGGCCTCCTTTTGGAAGACTAGCTTTCATTGTACTTGAAGATGATATACAAATTGCCAAGGGAGAAGAGCAATAAATAGTTCTATTGAGTCTATGAACCAAAACAATGATGAGGTAAGATATTCCTAATGATGTAATAGTGACACTTATATCTTGGTAGTAACCAACTAATCAACAGTTGGACTCAAGGCCAACTTAATAGAGAAATCATGTCTGGTACTATAAATATAGCCAATGGTTAGTGAGGTCATAGATCTTAGAGGAGAACCTACTACTTTCCCATACCTATATTACTGCTAACTGCACTCTAAAATTTTCCCTTATACTCACAAATACGTGTAGCTCTCTCATCTCATCAAGGACGCTCCTTTGTCAGCAGAAGGAGACCATTATACAAAACCACAACTAGTCAAAATGCAGAAAGCAACTGTCTCTGGGATACTTACCCCGATTAATTCATTTACAACACAATTGCTACATTGTACCTAAGATCCAGGAAGTATGTAGAATAGGGGATAGAAAGATTTATGACTTTCAACTGGTGAATGGATAATAAAAATACAGCTCATGTGCACAGTAGAATACTACTCAGCTGTTCAGAAAAATGAAATCATGAAATTTGCAAGTAATTGAATGAAACTCTCAAAGATTATATTGAGTGAGGTAATATAGATCCAGAAAGACAAATGCCATATTTTCTTTCTTATCCATGGTTGTTGGCTTCAGATCCTCAGATGTGAATGTATAAGATGGAGTAGCCACAGAAACTTTGACTAAATAAGTTGGGAGATCAAGGTTAATTTGAGAAATGTAACTTGTAATGTCTTCAAGTTTTGACTATTGCTTGTATAAGAAGTTGATCTGTGACTGGGAAACACTGGCAACTTTTAAATAAACATCTAATTCATAAACTAGATATGAACATTAAAAAAAGGGACAAGAAACGTGTTTCTAAAGAAAAGTGCTTTCTAAAATTCTTGTGACAGTAAAGTACCAATTGCTCTACCTATCCTCAATAACCCCAGTGTTGCTAATTTCTACTTGTACAAATGAAACTCCATGAGACTCTTTCAGAATTGCATCCCATGACTGTTTCAGGACCTGATAGGTCAATATTTAATGACTTTAACAGGGGG
>NW_021622299.1:0-1083 GCF_004785775.1 Grammomys surdaster | reverse complement strand
GAAGGAAGGAAGGAAGGAAGGAAGGAAGGAAGGAAGGAAGGAAGGAAAAGGCTGGAAAGAAAGAACTCTGTAGACTCATGCGCCAGTACCTGCTGCTATTCCTCCCAAGAATTATAATGCACTGTAGTTTCTAATGACAAAAACCTGGGTAACACTTTTTTAAATTAACTCTTTATTGGATATTTTATTTACATTTCAGATGTTATCCCGTTTCCCCATTTCCCCTGCCCCAGAAACCCCCTTTTTCCCATTCTACTTCCTCCTGCTTCTATGAGGATATGCACCCACCCACTCCCACCTCCCTGCCCTCAAATTCCCTCACACTGGGGGAAATCCAGCCTTCAAGGGACCAAGGACCTCTTCTTCCACTGATGCCTGACAAGACCATCCTCCACTACATATATAGATAGAGCCATGGATCCCTCCCTATATGCTCCAGGCTGGTGGTTTAGACCCTGGGAGCTCTGGCTGGTTGGTATTGTTGCTCTCCTCATGGAGCCACAAATCCTTTCAGCTCCTTCAGTCTTCTCTCTAACTCCTCCATTGGGAACCCCTGGGATCAGTTCAATGGTTAGCTATGAGCATCTGCCTCTGTGTATGTCAGGCTCTGGCAGACCTCTAAGGAGATAGCAATATCAGGTTCCTGTCAGCATGTACTTCCTGGCATCCACATCAGCATCTGCCTTTTGTGACTACTCATGTGATGGATACCCTGGTGGGGCAGTCTCTAGACAGCCCCTCCTTCAGTTTCCGTTCCACACTTTTTGTCCATATTTACTCCCATGAGTATTTTGTTACTCCTTCTAAGAAGGACCAAAGCACTCATACTTTGGTCTTCCTTCTTCATGAGCTTCATGTGGTCTGTGAGTTGTATCTTGGGTACTTTGAGCTTTTGGGCTAATATCCACTTACCAGTGAGTACTTACCATGTGTGTTCTTTTGTGAGTGGGTTACCTCACTCAGGATGATATTTCTAGTTCGATCCATTTGTCTAAGAATTTCATAAATTCATTGTTTTTAATAGGTGAGTAGTACTCCACTGTATAAATGTACCACATTTTCTGTATCCATTCCTCTGTTGAA
>NW_021622298.1:0-1053 GCF_004785775.1 Grammomys surdaster | reverse complement strand
AAGGAAGGAAAAGGCTGGAAAGAAAGAACTCTGTAGACTCATGCACCAGCACCTGCTGCTATTCCTCCCAAGAATTATAATGCACTGTAGTTCCTAATGACAAAAACCTGGGTAACACTTTTTTTTAAATTAATTCTTTATTGGATATTTTATTTACATTTCAGATGTTATCCCATTTCCCCATTTCCCCTGCCCCAGAAACCCCCTTTTCCCATTCTACCTCCTCCTGCTTCTATGAGGATATGCACCCACCCGCTCCCACCTCCCCACCCTCAAATTCCCTCACACTGGGGGAATCCAGCCTTCAAGGGACCAAGGACCTCTTCTTCCACTGATGCCTGACAAGACCATCCTCCCCTACATATATAGATAGAGCCATGGATCCTTCCCTATATGCTCCCAGGCTGGTGGTTTAGACCCTGGGAGCTCTGGCTGGTTGGTATTGTTGCTCTCCCCATGGGGCCACAAACTCTTTCAGCTCCTTCAGTCTTCTGTCTAATTCCTCCATTGGGAACCCCTGGGATCAGTTCAATGGTTAGCTGTGAGCATCTGCCTCTGTGTATGTCAGGCTCTGGCAGACCTCTAAGGAGATAGCAATATCAAGTTCCTGTCAGCATGTACTTCCTGGCATCCACATCAAGCATCTGCCTTTGGTGACTACACATGGGATGGATACCCTGGTGGGGCAGTCTCTGAACAGCCCCTCCTTCAGTTTCTGTCCCACACTTTTTCTTCATATTTGCTCCCATGAGTATTTTGTTATTCCTTCTAAGAAGGACCAAAGCACTCATTCTTTGGTCTTCCTTCTTCATGAGCTTCATGTGGTCTGTGAGTTGTATCTTGGGTATTGCGAGCTTTTGGGCTAATATTCAATTAGCAGTGAGTGCATACCACGTGTGTTCTTTTGTGATTGGGTTACCTCACTCAGGATGATATTTTCTAGTTCCATCCATTTGCCTAAGAATTTCATAAATTCATTGTTTTTAATAGGTGAGTAGTACTCCATTGTATAAATGTACCACATTTTCTGTATCCATTCCTCTGTTGAAAGAC
>NW_021622297.1:0-1913 GCF_004785775.1 Grammomys surdaster | reverse complement strand
GCCATAGAAGCTACACAGGAATTCAAGCTAGGAACCTGGAGGAGCTGAAATTATTGGCTTGCTGCCTATAGCTTGTTCAGTTGGCTTGCTTTTGCAGGATGGGTCCATTTGCTCAGGGAGATACTGCCGAGAGTGTTCAGGGCCCTCCCACATCCATAATTAATCAAGAAAACGCCTTGCACACATGCTCACAAGCCAATCCGTTGGAGGCTTTTTCTCAACTGAGGTCCCTCTTCCCAGGTGACTATAGCCTGTCTAGTAGACAAAAAGCTAACCGGCACACTTGGCCAGTTTGTAGCCTTTGTAACACTCACTATAATAAAGCAGCCATGTAAGAAAGTTATTTTCTGGGTTCTGCGGAGCTGCTCAAGCACCTGGTGAGATACGGGTTGTAGGGACTGCGGGAACTCCCGTTTGTACTGTGTCCATAAGCACTAAAACACCTGGGGGCTTGGCTGGCATCTAAACAGAGGGCCCAGTGTTGGGCACTGAACCCTTGGGACCTGCCACTAAGCTGGTTTTGAGCTCACGAGTCTTCTGTGTTAATTACGATGTGAGAGAAGAGGGAAGACGGGGTTGAGGCAAGTTCTGATTGTATAGATCAGATTGGCCTTCCGTGTTGGGCCAGGAATGGGTTGATGACTTTCTGCTCCAAATGTGTGCCTCTGAAAACCAGCAGAGTGTTAATGGTCATCGCCATTGCCATGGGTGTAGTATTAAGCCTAGCCAGTAGGGGGCAGTGGAGGCATATTGTAGGAACAGGCTGTTGCTTCCTGGGGAATCTAGTGTGTAGCTTTTGCTTTGTATTTCTCTGACTGCGTGGTAAATTACTGTGCACGTATGTGACAACGGCCCGCGGTGATCTGCCCTAGCCATGTATGCCCAGAAAACAGTCTTATCACACTCTTGCCATCTTGGCGTGGGTTTGTTGATCTCTGTCTCCCTCCCTCCCTCCCTCCCTCCCTCTCTCTCCTCTCCCCCCCCCCCCCCCCCTCCTGCCCTTCCCTGAATGGAAACACAGCCAGACATCAGGTACCCCAGGCCTGACACCTGAAGCAGCAACACCTCCCTCCATTCTCAGTTAGAAGTGATTGACATCTCAATGAGAGGCAATAAAGATCGGTGCTCAGCGGGACATCTAAACTTTTGAGAAGGTTTATAAGAAACAGTGCAGGAGGCCCAGGGTTCGGTCAACTTGGCATTACAAGTTGACTTGGGGGAAAAATAAACTAAGTATCAAGTTTAAGAAACATAGTCAAGAACATCAGAACAAACCAAGAATAAGAAAAATGGCGATAACAAAGATAAAGGCACAAAACATTGAACTAGAAAGCTTGAAAAAAGAGGTGGGCTGGTAGAGCTGCCCTGTAACCCCAGTTGGAAGGGAAGGGAGGGAAAGTTAAGGGAGGGAGTTCAAGGCTTGCCTGGATACATTGGGCATTAGAACCCAGCTGGGGCTACTGGAGACATTGTTTCAACATCTTCCACACCCCTACCTTCCAGCCTCCCCTACTCCCATCCCCTCCCCTTTCCCCCCCCTTCCCTGCTGCTGCCAAACAAAAAACAAACAAACAAAAAAAAAAAACTAAACTAAAAAAGGATAGCAATTTCCAAACGAACCAACAAAACAAACAAAACCTTCAGGTGAAATAGGATAAATTGAAGAATATACAAATGAAACAAAATAGAAGACTGAGGGGTTTCGTTTTAATTTTCTTTTCTTTATGGACAGGGTCTCACTGTGAAGATCAGATTGGCTTTGAATTTATAATCTTCTTGCTTCAACATCCCAAGTGCTTTACAAGTGTGCACTATGAAATACACTGCAACTGAGATTTCTGAATGAAGGCAATTTCCATATCAGAGGAGAGAGAGAGAGAGAGAGAGAGAGAGAGAGAGAGAGAGAGAGAGAG
>NW_021622296.1:0-1976 GCF_004785775.1 Grammomys surdaster | reverse complement strand
GAATTATTGGCTTCCTGCCTATAGCTTGTTCAGTTGGCTTGCTTTTGCAGGATGGGTCCATTTGCTCAGGGAGATACTGCCGAGAGTGTTCAGGGCCCTCCCACATCCATAATTAATCAAGAAAACGCCTTGCACACATGCTCACAAGCCAATCCGTTGGAGGCTTTTTCTCAACTGAGGTCCCTCTTCCCAGGTGACTATAGCCTGGGACAAAAAGCTAACCGGCACACTTGGCCAGTTTGTAGCCTTTGTAACACTCACTATAATAAAGCAGCCGTGTAAGAAAGTTATTTCCTGGGTTCTGCGGAGCTGCTCAAGCACCTGGTGAGATACGGGTTGCAGGGACTGCGGGAACTCCCGTTTGTACTGTGTCCATAACCACTAAAACACCTGGGGGCTTGGCTGGCATCTAAACACAGGGCCCAGTGATGGGCACTGAACCCTTGGAACCTGCCACTAAGCTGGTTTTGAGCTCACGAGTCTTCTGTGTTGATTACGGTGTGAGAGAAGAGGGAAGACGGGGTTGAGGCAAGTTCTGATTGTATAGATCAGATTGGCCTTCCGTGTTGGGCCAGGAATGGGTTGATGACTTTCTGCTCCAAATGTGTGCCTCTGAAAACCAGCAGAGTGTTAATGGTCATCGCCATTGCCGTGGGTGTGGTATTAGGCCTGGCCAGTAGGGGGCAGTGGAGGCATATTGTAGGAACAGGTTGTTGCTTCCTGGGGAATCTAGTGTGTAGCTTTTGCTTTGTGTTTCTCTGGCTTCGTAGTAAATTGGTGTGCACGTTTGTGAGAACGGCCGCGGTGATCTGTCCTAGCCATGTATGCCCAGAAAACAGTCTTATCACACTCTTGCCATCTTGGCGTGGGTTTGTTGATTTCTCTCTCTGCTGTCCTTCCCTGAATGGAAACACAGCCAGACATCGGGTGCCCCAGGCCAGACACCCAAAGCAGCAACACCTCCCTCCATTCTCAGTTAGAAGTGATTGACGTCTCAATGAGAGGCAATAAAGATCGGTGCTCAGCGGGACATCTAAACTTTTGAGAAGGTTTATAAGAAACAGTGCAGGAGGCCCAGGGTTCAGTCAACTTGGCATTACAAGTTGACTTGGGGGAAAAATAAGCTAAGTATCAAGTTTAAGAAACACAATCAAGAACATCAGAACAAACCATGAATAAGAAGAATGGTGATAACAAAGATAAAGGCACAAAATATTGAACTAGAAAGCCTGAAAAAAGAGGTGGGCTGGTAGAGCCGCCCTGTAACCCCAGTTGGAAGGGAGGGGAGAGAAATTTAAGGGAGGGAGTTCAAGGCTTGCCTGGCTACATTGGGCGTTAGAACCCAGCTGGGGCTACTTCAACATCCTGCACACCCCTACCTTCCAGCCTCCCCTACCCTCATCTCCTCCCCTATCCCCCCCTCCCTGCCGCTGCCAAACAAAAACAACCAAAAACCAAAAAAAAAAAAAAAAAACCTAAAAAACTAAAAAGAAAAAGATAGTAATTCCCAAACAAACCAACAAGACAAACAAAAACTATAGGTGAAATAGGATAAATTGAAGAGTACACAAATGAAACAAAGTAGAAAACCAAGAGGTTTCATTTTAATTTTCTTTTCTCTATTGATAGGGTCTCACTGTGAAGACCAGATTGGCTTTGAATTTATAATCTTCTTGCCCCAACATCCCAAGTGCTTTACAGGTGTGCACTATGAAATACACTGCAACTGAGATTTCTTTTCTTTCTTTTTCTTTCTTTCTTTTTTTTTTTGGTTGTTTCGAGACAGGGTTTCTCTGTGTAGCCCTGGCTGTCCTGGAACTCACTCTGTAGACCAGGCTGGCCTCGAACTCAGAGATCCACCTGCCTCTGCTTCCCAAGTGCAGGGATCAAAGGCGTGTGCCACCACTGCCCAGCAGCAACTAAGATTTCTGAATGATGGTAATTTCCATACCAGAGATACCAGAGAGAGAGAGAGA
>NW_021622295.1:0-4850 GCF_004785775.1 Grammomys surdaster | reverse complement strand
TCTTCTGCTTCAACCAGGCAGCAATTTCACCATGAGCCTCTCCTAGGCAGTCTTCAAGGTACCAATCCTCAACTTCATTGTATAACCCCTTTAAGTCCTTGGACTTCAACAGACACTGAAGCAGCAATTTCCACAATGGCCTTACCTAGCCATTCATAGGACCAGGCCACAACTGCTCTTCAGGATCCTTTCATTCCATCAGTACCACCTGGAAGATTCTTACAAATTATCTGGCTGCCTGCAGGAGGGCTATCTCTGGAACACAGCTTCTTGGTGCTCTCATAAAATACTTGCAATGCATTGTATATCAACGATGATAGTTTCTAAGTCACGGGTAATTTCTTAGCTAAAACTAACTTGATTCAGCTATCCCAGTAAACTCTGCTATTCTTGATTCTAAAGCCATAGCAACACGCCCAAAACTTCCAAATTCTATCAGTTGCTGGTGCTGGAACACAGCCCCTAGTTCAATGGCATTTATCCCAGCAACCTAGTCTCAATGGTTTTCTAACTGCCTAAGTATTGCTGTCATGGAATATGATCTGTAGACTAATCTTCAACCCAGAGATCTGTTTGTCTCACACACTTGATTTGTGCACCACCTTGCATGGAACTAATCTTTTCTTTACCTTTACCAAATAAAGAAAACTATTCTTTGCTTTCTTTGTTCTAGGTTGGCCTTGAACTCAAAAATTACCTTGCCTCACTCTGTTGGGATTAAAGATGTATACTATCATGCATAAACACAAAGCCTTTCAGAGCCAGTATTCTCAAGATCTCTATCCAAAGTTACTGCAATACCATGGGATGATTTGGACCAAAACCCTTTGTTTTCTAGCCCATGATATGGATCTCTGATTTTTCTCCCATTTACGGATTTTAGTTCACAACATATGTAGTCATATTGACAACTGACAGCAGCCATCCCCATCCATCTCTTGGCCATTTGAATCAGAATCATATCTTCTTTTGTCCAAATTAAAAAAAATCTGCAGCATTAAAAGGCCTACATAATATAAAACATCCCTTTATTAACTGAAAATCTACAAAGAGAATCCCTAGTTGGGGAGGTTATTTCCCCCTGGTCAATTCTCAGTTCCTTCCATTTAGTATCTTTGGATACATGATTTAACTCCATTCTACTTCCTGATACTCTGTTGTGAACACTATATTTGAACCCCTACAAATGGGGGTTTTGATTACCTATTTTACTATACTTCCTCATATGTTTCCCATAAGAGTGAACAACTGAACAAATTCTAATCTAGGTCTCTTTGAGGCTCCCTTTATTAATGGTATTAATTTACATGTCGTCAAATTACCCTCCAGAAAACTCTTAAGACAAGCACAAAAGGGAGCCCTATTCTTCACCAAAATACGAAAAGATATTTTCTAAGCCTCATATTAATAGTCCTCTCATCTGAAATCTACTGTGGCAAGACCCTTTATTTAAAATTACTCTTACCACCACTCACTGCCCTGCTGCTAATACTTCACCATATTAAGCTCCATTTAAAGCATGCAAACTGCTGGAATTGAATTTCCTACAAACCAAAACATGGACAGACCTATCAGAATTATAACCCAGTCTCTGGTACCCACTTCTATGTTAGTTAAGGATTCATCACAGTGAAGAGACCCCATGTGTTATCCAACTCTTATTGAGGATGACAGTCAATTTGGGCTGACTTAAAACTTAAAGATTCCTTCTATAACACAATGGCAGAAATTCGGAAACGATTCAGGATGACATAGTGTTAAAGATGCCAAGAAAGGCAGGTTATTCTTCTCCACCGGCTGGCAGGAGGATGGTTTTAATCAAGATGTCCTGACCTGAGATTTTCATGAATCCTCCATTGTGACACACTTCCTATGACAAAGCGACCCCATCCTCAGTAAGGCCACATATCTGATTAGTGCTAAATTCATGTAGGCTAATCACAGTGAAACAATCAAAACCATTCCTTGGCAGTAATATGTCTCTGCAAAAAAAAAAAAAAAATGAGATTATCGGGGCTATACCAAGCCAAAAGACCTTTGAAACTGTCTAATGCCAAAACACCCATAGTTTAGTCAAGACTCAACAAAGCTCAGAATCCTAAATGTCCTTTTGTCTTCTTGAACTCTCTAAAATTCATTCCAGCATCGAATAAATGCTTAACATTACATCACATATGTACAACATCATAGGGTATATAGAAACATTTCAAAACTTGACCGTGATGATACTCCTTCAAATGAAGCCAAAAATCCAACTGCAAAAATTCAAATCCTGCATTGACTTTATTAATGTCCAACTCTTTTCAGGTTTGCAAACTATAATCCACTTGTGCTGTATGAAACAAACTCTCACCTTGGTCTTATGGTGGTTCCAATCCCTGATAGCTGTTTTCCTCAACAGGCATCCCACTGGGTTCACTGAGGATCATCTGGGCTCTTACATAAAGAGCTTGGCTTTCACCTTTCAGGTCTAGTTTCTGTGTGATCATAAGCTCCTGCCAATAGTACCCCCCTGTTGCTGCTCTTCCTTGTGGTCATCCCATATTACTGGACTCTCAAATACACAAAGTTCTTCTGCTTCAACCAGGCAGCACTTCCACCATGAGCCTCTCCTAGGCAGTCTTCAAGGTACCAATCCTCAGCTTCATTGTATAACCTCTTTCATTCCTTTGACTTCAACAGACACTGAAGCAGCAATTTCCCCAAAGGCCTTACCTAGCCACTCACAGGACCAGGCCTCAACTGCTCTTCAGGATCCCTTCATTCTTTCAGTACCACCTGGAAGATTCTTACAAATTATCTGGCTGCCTTCAGGAGGGCTATCTCTGGAACACAGCTTCTTGGTGCTCTCATAAAATACTTCCAAAATATTATAACTCAACGATGACATTTTCTAAATCACTGGCAGTTTCTTAGCTCAAGCTAACTTGATTCGGCTATCTAAGTAAACTCTACTATTCTGGATTCTAAAGCCATAGCCACATGCCCAAAACTTCCAAGTTCTATCAGTTGCTGGTGCTGGAACACGGTCCCTAGTTCAATGGCATTTATCCCAGCAACCTAGTCTCAATGGTTTGCTAACTGCCTAAGTATTGCTGTCATGGAACATGATCTGTAGACTAATCTTCAACCCAGAGATCTGCTTGTCTCACACACTTTATTTGTGAACCACTGTGCTTGGAACTAATCTTTTCTTTACCTTTACCAAATAAAGAAAACTATTCTTTGCTTTCTTTCTCTAGGTTGGCTGTGAACTCAGAAATTACCTTTCCTCACTCTCTTGGCATTAAAGATGTATACTATCATGAATAAATACAAAGCTTTTCAGAGCCAGTATTCTCAAGATCTCTATCCAAAGTTATTGTAATACCACGGCATGATTTGGACCAAAACCCTCTGTTTTCTAGCCCATGATCTGGATCTCTGATTTTTCTCCCATTTATGTATTTTAGTTCATAACATATGTATTCATGTTGATAACTGACAGCAGCATCCCCATCCATCTCTTGGCCATTTGAATCAGAATCATATCTTCTTTTGTCCAAATGAAAAAAAAAATAACTGCAGCATTAAAAGGCCTATATAATATAAACCATCCCTTTCTCAACTGAAAATCTACAAAGGGAATCCCTTCCTGGGAGGATGTTTCCCCCTGGTCAATTCTCAGTTACTTCCATTTAGTATCTTTGGATACATGATTTAACACCATTCTACTTCCTGATACCCTGTTGTGAACACTATATTTGAACTCCTCCATTTTGAGCTTTCAGTTTCCCATTTTACTCTACTTTTTGAAATGTTTCCCATAAGAGTGAACAACAGAACAAGTCTAATCTAGGTCTCTTTCAGGCTCCCTTTATTAATGGTATTAATTTACATGTAATTAAATTACCCTCCAGAAAACTCTTAAGACAAGTGCACAAGGAAGCCCTAGTCTTCACCAAAATAGGAAAAGATATTTTCTAAGCCTCATATTAATACTCCTCTCGACTGAAATCTACAGTCCCAAGCCCCTGTATTTAAAATCACTCTTAGAACCACTCTCTGCCCTGCTGCTAATACTTCAGCATATTAAGCTCCATTTAAAGCATCCAAACTGCCAGAATAGAATTTCCTACAAACAAACACATGGACAGACTTATCACAATGATAACCCAGACTCTGGTACCCACTTCCATGTTACTTAATGATTCATCACAGTGAAGAGACCCCATGAGTAAGACAAATCTTATTGAAGATGAGAGTCAATTTGGGCTGACTTAGAACTTAAAGATTCCTTCTATTAACATGATGGCAGAAATTGGGACACCATTCAGGATGACATAGTGCTAAATTTGCCAAGGAAGACAGGTTTTTCTCTTCCACAGGCTGCCTGGAGAATGATTGTAACCAAGCTGGCCTGTCCTGAGTTTTTCATGAATCCTCCTCTGTGAAATTCTTCCTATGACAAAGCAACTCCATCCTCAGTAAGGCCACAAATCGGATTAGTGCTAAATTCATGTAGGCTAACCATAGTGAAACAATCAAAACCATTCCCTGGAAAAAATGAGAATATGGGGGCTATACCAAGCCAAAGAACCTTAGAACTATCCAATGCCAAAATACCCATAGTCTATTCCAGACTCAACAAAGCTCAGAATCTTAAATGTCCTTTGCTCCTCCTGAACTCTCGAAAATTCATTCCAGCATCAAATAAAACTTAATATTAGACCACATATGTACAACATCATAGTGTATATATAAACATTTCAAAACTTCACAGTGTTGATACTCCTTCAAATGAAGCCAAAAATCCAACTGCAACAATTTCAATTACTGCATTGACTTTACTGATGTCCAACTCTTTTCAG
>NW_021622294.1:0-5297 GCF_004785775.1 Grammomys surdaster | reverse complement strand
CACCTAGCGATGGCGGACTTTGCTTGCACTTGCTGTGGCTCCCAACATCTGCCCCTTTTTTGTTTAAATATAGAGGGTGGCAGAGGTCCCTGGGAAGGTTTAGTAACTCTCAATTTTGGGGGTCTCACGGCGGGTCTGAGTCTCTAAGAGGGTGGTGCTCAAATGTTTGAGGCTTTTCAGGGTAACTTTACCAGAAGCCCTTGGTTACAGCGGCTGAGGAATCTGTCCACTGGCTATTTCCTTTTAGATTTGTTAAACAGGCACTGGCCGATGTCCCGTGTCTAGGCTGACTGACATTTCTCCACAGCCAGCATCAATAGGGCTAACACCAAGGAAAAGCAAGCCACCCTGTCTTAGGCTGCGAGGGATATACCCGCGCCCGGGTCATTGCCACTCGCTAATCCCGTCATGGGGTTGGCTTGTCATCAATTCCTCAGTTGTCTTCATGGTGTAAATCTGGCATGTGGCATCAGCTTAATTCTCATCATTGGGACCAATGGCAGCTGTCCTGGAGACAAAAGGATGGAGTTATCTAACTGGCTGTTCTTGGCCTGTCTAGTATGATACCGGTTATGACTCAAACCCATGGTCGATCGAGCGAATTCCATCTTGGAGGAATAAGCGTTCAAGAACCAACAGTTCAAGACCGTCTCCCTTACCCTACCAGGTGCAATGGAAACAAGTCCTCCGGGTGCAAGGGCTAAGGGGAACAGAAAGAGAAGCAAACACCCATCCCTGTGCAATGGAGTCATCTCCTAGGGGTGCAAGGGCTGTTTGTCTCAAAATTCAGGTACCACAGCTATACAGACAAGAATCAGCCAGGCCAAGACTCCTCACTGACCCAGTGTGAAGGGCAAATGTTCTGGGGTGTAACGCTGATGGCCTAACATTTAGCACCACCACTCGTGAGGGGGAGACTGCTTAATTGAGGCAGTGATAACCACACTGCAGGGGAAGCCCCTAGTACTTTGGAAGCGCCTGTGCAAAAATAGCCTTGTCAAGATTATGTTGAGCTCTGAGTTTGCAACCAACCAAAAGATGAATACTAATCCACAACTAGGGTATACCAAACAGGCGTACTCCCACCCACTTAAAAAAAGGGAAGAAAAGGAAAGGAGGACAGTTCCTCAGTCAGGGACAGATCCACGTGCGTCGAGTTGATGTTCACCACAGCTGCTCTCAATTTTCTGAGTGTCTCACTGAAGTTTTCTGAGCAGTTTCCTGTAAGATACTGAAACAATTTTCTGGACAGATTAGTTACACGAGTAAAGTTTTTATACTGTACACTGGTGATGTAAAGTGTACCCAGTTTTCTCTCATATCTCAATTGGGCTAGTTGAAAGAGGATATCTAATCTCTCTCTCATTAAATCAAGGCGTTGATTAAGGATCATTAGCCCGCCTTTTAGTAGGGTACTGGCGGAGGTTTGAAGGTTAACAGTCTCTGCCACCGTGGCTGACAATTGGGGGTAGTGCCCACCTGAACAGAAGTCGACATAGCAATCTCAGTGGCAGCGGTGGTAATGACACTAATTAATATCGTCGTCACTATGGCTGTAGTTATACCAAAATCCCTTCCCTGTCTAAACAATGACAAAGCGGAAGGAGTCTCCACGGGGATGGGAACCCATCGTATGACTCTGGCAACTATAGTGCGAGTGAATCTTTTAGAATTTTAACACTGGGACATCTAGCAGGTTTCATTGGTACAATTCTTAAAGGTGAAATTTGATAAAATAAACAAAATACTAGGAACCCAAAGTTGGAGTATCCAATGAGGATCTGTATATGAGTCTTTTGGGGGGTCATCTTCAGGTGTCACGATCGTCATGTCAGTCGCTCTGGTAGCCAAAATGGATTGTCTTCTTTCTGTGGAAAGACAAAGCGCTCCCCCAGCTTTTATTAAAATAGAATCTGGACCTTTTCATTGTCTGGTCAAGATGTCTTTTTATTTGACTATCCCTTTTAGCCTGTCAGGCTCTAAGCAGTGACGGTCAGCAGCCGAATGGCCCTGACTATCTAGATTTAAAATATTGAGGGTAAAAGGTGTTTATCTACCCCTCATCAGTTAATTGTCAAGGGGAATTAGGATTTATATCTCTCTTGAGTATATCTAACAGAGGTTTATGTTCTTTTATGGTAAGCTGAAAATGAAGTTTTAGCCAATTAATATCTGTTAACAACTTTTGAGAATCACTTTTCTGGAGCAGCAAGTACTCTAAAATCTTAAAGCTCGTTATATTAGAGTAAAAGCTTGTAGAAAAACTCTTTTAGAGAGATCAGCCAATAAAATATACAATGAATAATATATACTGAGAGATTCAAACGCTTTAACCTTTTGTATCAAAGCAACGACAAATTTTTTAAGGCCACCAATCATTCTTTGAGGCAAGCCTTCTTAATGAATGGCTTCATGGGCTCTCAAAACTCACAAGCAATTTTACTTAATGTAAACCTCTCACCTTTACCAGGAGGTAAAGGAACTGTATAGAACACTCTTTTAAATCTATAATAATTTTTTATATGCATTTACTTGAATGGCAGCTGGAGTAGGCAAGTCAGGCTGTAGTGCCCCATTAGTCGTATAAATCTTAAATTTGAACTTTCTCTGTGTAGCCCTGGCTGTCTTGGAACTCACTCTGTAGACCAGGCTGGCCTTGAACTCAGAAATCCGCCTGCCTCTGGTTCCCAAGTCCTGGGATTAAAGGCGTGCGCCACCACCGCCTGGCTCTAGTGTTTTTTGAATTAATTGAATAACCAACTCCTTTTAGCTGAGTGAAGTATCAAATAAAGCCAAGCTGAAGGCAATCTTGTCCTCCAATAATTGCCAAATAGCCCCAGTATCTATCAATCTTTTAAAACCCTTTTTTTCTTCAATTATTAATTTAAGATTAGGTCTCTTGTTACTAATAAGACCTAATACACATCAGAGGAACCAAGGCCATTTTGTCTCTATCACACCCAACAATTTTGGCCTGGCCCAAAAGCTGTTTTGAATTTCTTTTGAGTCTGAGGCTGACACCTCCCTAAGGAACAAGCAAGGCAATAAACAATTTTTAGAGAACACCCTTTTTGAGGCGGGACAGGACAATAGGAATGTCTGAAATCTAAGCTCTTGTCTCAACTACTCTGTTATAGTCTTAATTTAAATGTAAATGTTTTAATCTTGGCCTATATCCTGAGGCCTGGCCCAAGGATTATCCTTCTTGCACCAAGGACAGGTGTGTCAGGTAACCTTGGTCACCTGGCTGTTGTTTAAGTCTCTGTTCCTGGGACAGTCACTTTAAAAACTATCTAAATTTTCACATTTAAAACACTCCCCATCTCTATGGCTCTGTGCAGTTATGGCCAGACCCTGATTGTATGAGGGTGCAATTTCATTGCAAAGACAAGTATCTAAGTCTGTCTTTGCTTGTATGTTCTGAGGGGCTGTGTGGGCAGTTTAACCTGATTAACATCACACTGACCTTGTCTTACAAGTACGTTAAGATCTCAGCCTGCGTGTCTTAATTTAAATGTAAACGTTCTTAATCTCTAGCAGGCCAGTACTGTATCACAACTTGTTATAAATATTTTTATTTAACTCTATCTGCTGCCCCCCCTTTTTCTATAACATGGGCGAATCAAAAAAAATTTTTAAACTCAAGATTACAACTGCCAACTGTAGCCAATGGAATACTGGCAGTTTAACTAAACTTTTAAATATCTTTTGTAGCATTAGAGTGTAACCATTAATTTTGAGAAGCAAAAGCAAAACCAATTTAAACAATTTATCTTCTCTAAAATCAACACCAAGCAGACCACCCCTATGCTATAACGTTTTGCTGCTAATTCTCTACACATGAATGCATGAAGCAGCTTTTAATCTCATTGAAGAGACATTGGTCTAAAATCTTATTTTCTATATACCTGGTTTCTGAACGACTCTAACACTGAGCAAGTTTCACGCCACCTTTCGTTATCAAAGTTGTAAATTTTTAATTACACCCAATAATTTAAGCCAATAGTCTATAACCAAGACATGTAGAACATTTTTATACTTTTAAAACCAATCCGAAACAACAATGAAATGGCTATATATCTTATTTTTAGATCAAACAAAATTTCTTGTCTTTCTAGCTGTAATTTCAAGAGAAAAGCACCTTGTCACAGAGGTTTTTCTAGGACAAAACGACTCTTAGCTTCCTTATAAAACCCAAAATGCTGCTGGTCTCTTTTAAAAGCAGCTTATGTCAACCTCAGTTCCTGAAAAGACCTTTTTTAGCTCCCAAAGGTTGGATCAAGCAGTTTTAACGATCTTTCTTTTTGAACATGTAACAAACACAGAACATTTAGACAATGAAACAAAAAGCAAACACAAACACGTGGACATTGGCGCGCCAAGGACGTACACAAAGAACTTCTAGGAGCTACAGAGAAATTCAAGACGTCTCCCGAATTCTCTGTTTCTAGATGAACTCTGAAATAGCCTTTTCATTCTTTTTTGTTGACACAGCTCAGAGAGAGGACACCAGTATTTTTAAAACTCTTTCTCTCTCTCTCATATTTAAAATGTAACTTTTCATCTCGTTCATTGGAGATGTAGCGGGTAGTTCTTTTAACACTTCAATACCCTGCTTTCTAATTCCTTTTCTCTCCCAAACACTTTTCTTGCAAACACAGTCTCTAATTAGCCATTACTAACTCCAGCACTCGATCTCGCGGCGGCGGCCGGCTATTCGGCTGGCATCTATCCTCCCCATCCGTCTCTACATCTGAGTCCTCTGAGTCGGAAGAGGTTAGCCCCTCTGACTCAGAGCTATCACGCCGTAAAAACCCCGGCTCTTTTACCAGATACAGAGGTTTCTTTCTGAGGCTTACTTTCCTTCCGTCTCTCCCGAGAGTGTTCTTCCTCTCCTCTCTCATCCCCGTGGGTTGGTCCTCGGGGAGGCCTGATTTCTTAAATATGTCCCTTTTCTCTTTTCTATTCTGAATTTTTAAGCGCTTCTTGTTTCTCTCTGTTTCTGATCTGCTGGCCTGTAATTTGTCTACCTCTCCCCAGCCTGCCAAGCGGCTTTTCTCATCCTGTAAAACCAGAAGGAAGAGTACCAGCACTGTCTGGGGAGGGAGACGAAAAAAATCAAGACCAAACATTATCTCTCAGAGAACATTACCCCGTCATACGGTTCTGGATTCACTCCACGCGTGAGTGGAGGGTCTTCTCGAAACAGCGCCGGTGATGATGAATTCTCCCGGGTTTCACGGCACCAACTGTGCGGGGCGCGCGTGTAGTGGTCTTGCCGGCAAAAAACATACACA
>NW_021622293.1:0-1207 GCF_004785775.1 Grammomys surdaster | reverse complement strand
ATGGTGAAAGAGGGATTGGGGTGCCACATTTTTTAAACTACTTCCTGCTGTGTATGGGCGTAGTCTGTTGAGGGAGGAGCTGGCTTTTTCACCATCAGGGCCCATTCCTTGGATGTGTGTACCAGGCTCTTCTGTGGACAGCAACTGGTAATTCTGTAACAAGAACTGATTAATAAACTGGTTAGTAATAATACCAGGAGGATGGCATGAAGGGTGTTACAGGAGAGTATCTGAACTGGAGGTCTCACGTTCCCCAAAAATGTTATTTCTTGGGAGAGTTGGTGAAGACCATCTTATTTGGCTGTCAGGACACCTGGCATCTGTCAGTTCTGAAGCACCACAGCTGGAATCTCGCGGACCTCGTGTGTAGAAACGAGTGTCTTGCAGTGTTGGTACAAGAAGTGGTTGGTCCATGAACCTTAGCATACGTATCTGAAAAGACCAGTACTCTTCTATTTGGGCAAAAGAAAGCAAGTATAGAGGACATAATATTTAGATGGGATATCAGATATAGGGATGGTTCTTGGATGCAGTTTGGATTGGTTCTTGGCATCTGGCTATGGAGCAGTTTCCTGACTCTGTTTGGAAAGACTGTTTGTTATCTGTGGGTATCTCCTGAGCCTCGTACATCCAGATGTAAGGGCTGACCTGGATAAAAACAAACAGCAGGGGGAGGACAAGAAACACATGTCTAGTCCAGTGAGGTCAAGCTCAGCTGCCGGAGTGGAGTCTCATTTTCTGGGATTGAGGACAAGGTGGGTCGTCTCAATGTCCTCTGGAGCTTAATAGAGCATGGTACTGTTAGAGTCGACGTCTATGAGGGAGAATGGATTTTAGATGGGGGAGTGAAAGGCTTAAGGTGAGATAAGTGGACCCAATGAGGGAGTCCTTCAAGTTTAGCAGCTGTAGGGGTCACGAGGATTACCTTAAAAGGACCCTGTCATTTGGGAGAGAGAGGTGAGGGCTTGATGATCTGGAGGGGAGAGAAGCACTTGGTCTCCAATGTTGACAGGCAGTGGACAGGAAACAGTGTATGGTTGAGGTAGATGGTGGTCAGCAGAGTTCCACAAGAGAGAACGGAGGTGGCAAAGTAGTGGGGTGAGCAGATGGTCTGGGAGGGGGGAACATTTAGGTGAAAGACCAGGAGTTAGGACTGGACGTCCATACATGAGTTCAAAAGGTGAAATGAGGAGAGGTCGCTTGGGAA
>NW_021622292.1:0-1181 GCF_004785775.1 Grammomys surdaster | reverse complement strand
AAAAAAAGGAGAGGGGAAGCCGATGGTGAAAGAGGGATTGGGGTGCCACATTTTTTAAACTACTTCCTGCTGTGTATGGGCGTAGTCTGTTGAGGGAGGAGCTGGCTTTTTCACCATCAGGGCCCATTCCTTGGATGTGTGTACCAGGCTCTTCTGTGGACAGCAACTTGTAATTCTGTAACAAGAACTGATTAATAAACTGGTTAGTAATAATACCAGGAGGATGGCATGAAGGGTGTTACAGGAGAGTATCTGAACTGGAGGTCTCACGTTCCCCAAAAATGTTATTTCTTGGGAGAGTTGGTGAAGACCATCTTCTTTGGCTGTCAGGACACCTGGCTTCTGTCAGTTCTGAAGCACCACAGCTGGAATCTCGCGGGCCTCGTGTGTAGAAACTAGTGTCTTGCAGTGTTGGTACAAGAAGTGGTTGGTCCATGAACCTTAGCATACATATCTGAAAAGACCAGTACTCCTCTATTGGGGCAAAAGAAATCAAGTATAGAGGACATAATATTTAGATGGGATATCAGATATAGGGATGGTTCTTGGATGCAGTTTGGATTGGTTCTTGGCATCTGGCTATGGAGCAGTTTTCTGACTCTGTTTGGAAAGACTGTTTGTTATCTGTGGGTATCTCTTGAGCCTCGTACATCCAGATGTAAGGGCTGACCTGGATAAAAACAAACAGCAGGGGGAGGACAAGAAATACATGTCTAGTCCAGTGAGGTCAAGCTCAGCTGCCGGAGTGGAGTCTCATTTTCTGGGATTGAGGACAAGGTGGGTCGTCTCAATGTCCTCTGGAGCTTAATAGAGCATGGTACTGTTAGAGTCGACGTCTATGAGGGAGAATGGATTTTAGATGGGGGAGTGAAAGGCTTAAGGTGAGATAAGTGGACCCAATGAGGGAGTCCTTCAAGTTTAGCAGCTGTAGGGGTCACGAGGATTACCTTAAAAGGACCCTGTCATTTGGGAGAGAGAAGTGAGGGCTTGATGATCTGGAGGGGAGAGAAGCACTTGGTCTCCAATGTTGACAGGCAGTGGACAGGAAACATTGTATGGTTGAGGTAGATGGTGGTCAGCAGAGTTCCACAAGAGAGAACGGAGGTGGCAAAGTAGTGGGGTGAGCAGATGGTCTGGGAGGGGGGAACATTTAGGTGAAAGACCAGGAGTTAGGACTGGAC
>NW_021622291.1:0-1622 GCF_004785775.1 Grammomys surdaster | reverse complement strand
GCAGGATTCATTTTTATATAACCCTTGTTCATATAGAACAACCATTTTGTATATATTGAACAAATTGTGTGCTTCTCTTCATACTGTGTATTCCATAGGATACATTTTTGCATGAAGTGATCTATACAGAGTAACAGTTTCAACGGATATTTTATTTATTTATTTATTTATTTATTTATTTATTTATTTATATTTCAGATGTCATCCTCTTTCCTCATATCCCCTCCTAGAACTCCGATCCCATCCCTATTCCTCCTTTTTGCTTTTATATCATTTGAATTACATGCAAGTATTCAAGTCGGTTTTAGGTTGAGAGACTAGCAATACAATAGATACAAATAGTCAAGGAGCAAGCAAGACAATAAATACAAATAGTCAAAGAAAAAGCAAGTCAATGAACAAAATTCCGTGAATATTCTCATGATCGCTGTTTCTAAGTGGTTATTAGGATGCCCAAAATATCTGAGCCTATTTTCCTGTTCTAAGCCATAGTCATTTTCATGTCTGAAGCCTACTACCTTGTTGTAGCCTAAAATTTAGATTCCTCCCTCAAATCACTTCTTTGTTCTAGCCTAAGATTTAGATTCCTGCCTGAAATTAGTTCTTTGTTCTAGCCTAATGTCCAATTCCTGTCTGAAGCCCATTTCCTTGTCCTGGGCCAATATCAGATTGCTTCTCAGCAGCCACAAAGGCTCTCTGCCTTGCCCCCTTTTTTATTTCATTAACATGACAGAGCTTGTCTTAGGTCATTCTGACAAGAGTGTCTTCCTTACCCATCATGGAATATGCATTATCAAAAGCAATGTACTTAGATTCGTAAGGCTCTGTGCAGAATCTTACCTGTCTTGGCTTGTGAGTATGTTAATTTAATAACTCTATCTGTGGGTCCATATTCAGGTTCAAGCCATATTCTTTGGCTGCTAACATGTAGATGTTGTTGAAGACCAGCTTTAACATGATGGGTAGGAATAAATGTATTCCTAGAACAAAAAGAGCTACCATGATCCAACTATATATGGCATTCTTAAAGTTTGACCAAAATAGAAATATTGACCTCAGGCCATGGGTAATTTTGTCAGCAGTATCTACCACATCAACACACAGCAGAGCAGCATTCTTGAAATTCATAAGCTCACTATGTAATATTAAAACACCCCGAGAGATGTTAGAATTATGCCAAATACAATGCAAATATCTTTAAAGTTTTTTCTAATTATAACGACTACCACTGGAAATTTTAGAACTAACATGAATCCAGTGATATATGACATGACACTAAAGATGGGTCCTTATCCTTAAATTCTGAACCTCTTTCCAATAATTTGGGTATGACAGATAGCATCAATCCATGCTTTCAACTGCCTATCTAAATCCTCTTGTATATTCAACACATTAGTAACATTTTTTGCTAAATTATTAACAAAAGTAGCTGTCTTAACTTCTTGGATCAAAGCAACTGCTGAAGCAGTGGTGCTAGTAATTAATGTAATTAAAGCTGTTATACCAGCAATAATAAAGCCCACTACCCTCTTGCTTCTGCTTAAAGTCTGATTCATTTCTTCCAGTACTTGCAGGCTATTTTTAGAATAGCAAGGTTCTGTGATACTCAGGGCACTAAAACA
>NW_021622290.1:0-1476 GCF_004785775.1 Grammomys surdaster | reverse complement strand
TAACCCTTGTTCATATAGAACAACCATATTGTATATATTGAACAAATTGTGTCCTTCTCTTCATACTGTGTATTCCATAGGATACATTTTTACATGAAGTGATCTATAGAGAGTAATAGTTTCAACGGATATTTTATTTATTTACTTATTTATTTATTTATTTATTTATTTATATTTCAGATGTCATCCTCTTTCCTCATATCCCCTCCTAGAACCCCCATCCCATCCCTATTCCTCCTTTTCGCTTTTATACCATTTGAATTACATGCAAGTATTCAAGTCAGTTTTAGGTTGAGGGACTAGCAATACAATAGATACAAATAGTCAAGGAGCAAGCAAGACAATAAACACAAATAGTCAAAGAAAAAGCAAGTCAATGAACAAAATTCCATGAACATTCTCATGATCACTGTTTCTAAGTGCTTATTAGGATGACCAAAATATCTGAGCCTATTTCCCTGTCCTAAGCAATAGTCATTTTCATGTCTGAAGCCTACTTCCTTGTTGTAGGCTAAGATTTAGATTCCTGCCTGAAATTAGTTATTTGTTCTAGCCTAATATCCAATTCCTGACGGAAGCACATTTCCTTGTCCTGGGCCAATGTCAGATTGCTTCTTAGCAGCCGCAAAGGCTCTCTGCCTCTCCCTCTTTTTTATTTTATTAACATGACAGAGCTTGTCTTAGGTCATTCTGACAAGAGTGTCTTCCTTAACCATCAAGGAATATGCATTATCAAAAGCAATGTACTTAGATTGTTAAGGCTCTGTGCAGAATATTACCTGTCCTTGGTTTGCCAGCCTGTTAATTTAATAACTCTATCTGTGGGTCCATTTTCAGGTTCAAGCCATGTTCTTTGGCTGCTAACATGTAGATGTTGTTAAAGACCAGCTTTAACATGATGGGCAGGAATAAAAGTATTCCTAAAACAAAAAGGGCTACCATGATCAAACTATATATGCCATTCATAAAGCTTGAGCAAAATAGAAATATTGACCTCAGGCCATGGGTAATTTTATCAGCAGTATGTACCACATCAACACTCACCAGAGCAGTGTTCTTGAAATTCATAAGCTCCCTATGTAATGTTATAACACCCAGAGGGATGTTAGAATTATGCCAAATACAATGCAAATATCTTTAAACTTTTTTCTAATTATAACAACTACCACTGGAAATTTTAGGAATAACATGAATCCAGTGATATATGACATGACACTAAAGATGGGTCCTTATCCTTAAATTGTGAACCTCTTTCCAATAATTTGAGTATGACAGATAGCATCAATCATTGCTTTCAAATGCCTATCTAAATCCTCTTGTATATTCAACACATTGGTAACATATTTTGCTAAATGATTAACAAAAGTAGCTGTCTTAACTTCTTGGGTCAAAGTAACTGCTGAAGCAGTGGTGCTAGAAATTAATATAATTAAAGCTGTTATATTAGCAATAATAAAGGCCACTACCCTCTTGCTT
>NW_021622289.1:0-1979 GCF_004785775.1 Grammomys surdaster | reverse complement strand
TGATCTTTCCAAGACTTTTATCATGAAGGGATGTTGAATTTTGTCAAATGCTTTCTCAGCATCTAGTGAGATAATCATATGGTTTTTTTCTTTAAGTTTGTTTATATAGTGGATTACATTGATGGATTTCCGAATATTGAACCATCCCTGCATTCCTGGGATAAAACCTACTTGATCATGATGGATGATTGTTTTGATGTGTTCTTGGATTCGGTTTGCTAGAATTTTATTGAGTATTTTTGCATCGATGTTCATAAGGGAGATTGGTCTGAAGTTCTCTTTCTTTGTTGGGTCCTTGTGGGGTTTGGGAATGAGTGTAATTGTAGCTTCATAGAACGAATTGGGTAGTGTTCCTTCTGTCTCTATTTTGTGGAATAGTTTGAAGAGAATTGGTATTAGGTCTTCCTTGAAGGTCTGATAGAATTCAGCACTAAAACCATCTGGTCCTGGGCTTTTTTTAGTGGGGAGGCTTTTGATGACTGCTGCTATTTCCTGAGGGGTTATGGGACTATTTAGATGGTTTATCTGCTCCTGGTTTAACTTTGGTACCTGGTATCTGTCTAGGAAATTGTCCATTTCATCCAGGTTTTCCAGTTTTGTTGAGTATAGGCCTTTGTAGTAGGATCTGATGATTTTTTGAATTTCTTCAGTTTCTGTTGTTATGTCTCCCTTTTCAGTTCTGATTTTATTAATTTGGATACTGTCTCTGTGCCCTCTGGTTAATCTGGCTAACGGTTTATCTATCTTGTTGATTTTCTCAAAGAACCAACTCCTGGTTTTATTGATATTTTGTATTGTTCTTTCTGTTTCTATTTGGTTGATTTCAGCCCTGAGTTTGATTATTTCCTGCCTTCTACTCCTCCTGGGTGTATTTGCTTCTTTTTGTTCTAGAGCTTTTAGTTGTGCAGTCAACTTGTTAGTGTGTGCTCTTTCCAGTTTCTTTTTGTAGGCACTTAGAGCTATGAGTTTTCCTCTTAGCACTGCCTTCATGGAGTCCCACAAGTTTTGGTATGATGTGTCCTCATTTTCATTGAATTCTAAAAAGTCTTTTATTTCTTTCTTTATTTCTTCCTTGACCAAGTCATCATTGAGTAGAGAGTTGTTCAGTTTCCATGTGCACGTGGGTTTTCCATTGGTTTTGTCATTATTAAAGACCAGTCTTAGTCCGTGGTGATCTGATAAGATGCAAGGGATTATTTCAATCTTTTTGTATCTGTAGAGGCTTGTTTTGTGACCAATTATATGGTCTATTTTGGAGAAGGTACCATGAGGTGCTGAGAAAAAGGTATATTCTTTTGTTTTAGGATGAAATGTTCTATAGATGTCTGTTAAGTCCATTTGGTTCATAACTTCTGTTAATTTCAAAGTGTCTCTGTTTAGTTTCTGTTTCCATGATCTGTCCATTGCTGACAGTGGGGTGTTGAAATCCCCCACTATTATTGTGTGAGGTGTAATGTGTGTTTTGAGCTTTAGTAAAGTTTCTTTTATGTATGTAGGTGCCCTTGCATTTGGAGCATAGATGTTCAGAATTGAGAGTTCACCTTGGTAGATTTTTCCTTTGATGAGTATGAAGTGTCCTTCCTTATCTTTTTTGATTAATTTTGGATGAAAGTCGATTTTATTTGATATTAGAATGGCTACTCCAGCTTGTTTCTTGGGACCATTGGCTTGGAAAATTGTTTTCCACCCTTTTATTCTGAGGTAGTGTCTGTCTTTGTCACTGAGGTGCGTTACTTGTATGCAGCAAAATTCTGGGTCTTGTTTGTGTATCCAGTCTGATAGTCTGCGTCTTTTTATTGGGGAATTGAGACCATTGATGTTAAGAGATATTAAGGAAAAATGATTGTTGCTTCCTGTTATTTTTTTTATTAGAGGTAAAGTTATGTTTGTATCTTTTTTGGGGGTTGTTGGAAGATTACTTACTTGCTTTTCCTAGGTTGTAGTTTCCCTCCTTGTGTTGGCATTTTCCATCAATTATC
>NW_021622288.1:0-7725 GCF_004785775.1 Grammomys surdaster | reverse complement strand
GACCCTTATCACATAGGATAGCACCTCCATGCAAATAAGGCATCCTCTAACCCTCAAGCCAAACCAATAGTGGCTACCTGTTCTTTCTCTGAAACTGTATATATATAATTCTGGAGCTCAAATTAAACTACGACTCCTGTGTGGTGCAAGGTCTCTTGCTGTCGGAGTGCTTTCGTGATCCCTCACCGGGCCAGTCACACATTTCAAAGGACAACACTCTCCTCTCTCCTCAGCGGGAAGAGCGAGCTGAACTGAAGGGGCTGAAACACTTTTCTTCCTTAGGCTCTCATGAGCCAGCCCCGGAGGGAGGGAACTAAAACAGTTGAAACACTTTTCTTCTGTGGACTCTCACGAGCGACCCCTGGAAGGAGAGAACTAAAAGAGCTGACAATACTTTCTTGCTTTTGGGGACTGGGACAGAGGTCCCGCTCCGGTTTTCGGGTGACCAGAGGCCGCTGTGGAGCGAGCCCCGCCCCGTCGGCTGTTGAAGGCCCTGGGCCGGCTCAACTGGCTCCTTCCATGCCCCTGACCCCGGAGTCTGTTCGCCCACCCCCGCTTGCCCGGCTTGGAGCTGCCACCAGCTGCCGCCAACCCCGGTATCCTGCGGCGGTTCTGTCAGCCCGCGATCCCTAGGCGTGAGCACAGCCCGACATCTGGTGCCATCAGCGTGGGGCTTGCGACTACAAGAACCGAACCACCCAACGCAAGGCCGCCGACCTCTCTATGCCATAACCTCCACCAGCTGCGCTTGGGCGCCGTCTCTGTTCTGCTCTACCTCCCTGATCGTGAGCTAGAAAAACGCCGCAAGAACTAACACTGCTAGAAGGTAAGCCCCCAAGCCTGGAGACGAATAATCTATCACTTCCTTCTGTATTTTCAGTCAAAGCCATTGAGCGGATTTACATAAGCCGAAAGAACAACTGAAGCCTCCTGGCCAGGGCTACTCCCTGGTGTAGGCTGAAGGCTCCTCCGACCTCTACTTAAATCCCGACAGCTCATAACGGGTGTTGGCGAAGACCTTCTATCTAGAATCTCTTCATGACAAAAAGAAAAAATCTGGTAACGCAGCGACCAGTTAAGGGCTATTAGAGCGGTCACCAGTCTCAAATCTGCAGACAGGCTTAACGTGTTGCACCCTTGTGGAATCCCCCGAGGCTAGAAAGCCGAAGGAATGTTCCCATTGGACAAAAGGTTTCTCCTCTTTTCTATCATGGGCAATTCCACATCGCATAAAAAACCACCCCAGGTCAGGCAAATATGTGTCCTACTAGAATCCCAAGGGGTGAAAATAACCAAAAAACAAGCCTCCCTGTTTTGGGAGGAAGTCCTTCAGATAGCCCCATGCATGGTTGAGGACAGTATCTACAGCACAGATTCATGGAGTAGAGTAGCCTCCCTTATCAAAAACAGAAACATCCAAGAAGGAAAAAAGCTTCCTCATGGTTTTCTGCCAATCTTAGCTGCGATTCGATAATGCATAGGGCCCTCTAAAACAGGACAGATAGAAAACAGTACAACTTTTGACACCCCTCAGTCAAAAGAGACCAAAGATCAGGGTCCCCCAAGTCACCCTACCTCAGACCTCGCAGCCCTTACCCAATTGATAAGAGAGATAAAATCCATCTACCCACCCCTTCCCCCTTATGCCTTAGAAGAAAGGCCAAACGGACCATCTGCCCCTCCTACTCCCCCTCCCCCATCCAAAGGCAAGGCTCTATTAAAATACCTCCCCTCTCACTCCCCATCAAAAGAGAGATAAATCCCCTTCCCCTTCTGCAAGCCACAAGAGTGAGAGACCTTCAGAACCTGCAGATAAAACCCTGCAAAATTCCATAGTCCCCTATAGCCCACCATCCATTACTCAACAGCTTTGTAATTTCAGGGACTCTCATAGGAAAACTAACCCTGCCTCCCGTGCTACTCAGGAGTCTGATACAGAACCCGTAGCTCAAACTACTCAAGCATTCCCAGTTAATATCAACCCTACCCAGGCTAAACCACTTAACTGGTACCCACTCCAGGCCTCAGACCTAAAAGAACTTAGGCAGGCACTAAAGGAAGATGGTATTCATGCACCCTGGACAAATTCTCTCCTGCAGAGCCATATTGCCAACTTAAATATCCCCCAAGATTGGAGAGATATTTGCCATTCCGCCCTTCCTGGCCCAATGTTCCTAGAATGGGAAGCCTACTTTCATGATGAATGCCTTCAACAAGCCAGGCAAAACCAGGAGAGGGATGATGACATCCCATGGAGTTTTAAAGAACTCTTTGGTCAGGAAGATTTCTCTACTGGAACACAGCAGGCAACCCAGCCAGCAGGGTACTACGAGCAGGTCCGCCTCTGTGCCATTCAGGCTTGGAACAGGATAACTCCACCCTCAGGGTCACAAGACCCCGCCTACTCCCTGCTCTCCCTCCATCAGAAGCCTGGAGAATCCCTGTCCGATTTTATTCTCAGAACTAAAATGAGATTAGAAAGAAAAATCTCCAGCCCCAAAGCTAGGGACCTTCTCCTTAAAATCATTGTTTGGGAAGGCATGACCTCAGAGTCTAGGCTAGCTTGACAGGGTCTCCGGGAAGAGCATCCTGATAGATGGATTGTGGCGACTCGGGAAATAGGAACCTCATCACACCAGGATGCATCCGTAGCTCAGGCATTTGTAGCAGCAGTAAGGACAGAAAGAATCTGCTTCAAATGCGGAGAAGCAGGACATTGGAGGGATGAATGCCCACTAAACTCCCCTCCTATAACAGACTCTAATCCCCCTAAGGCCATCTGTCCCCGATGTAGAAAATGTATCCACTGGAGGAGAAACTATACCGCCCGATATGATAAGGATGGCAAGCCACTAGAGCCTTTAAACTTCAAACAGGACAACCCTCAGCCCCGACAGTAAGAGGGACAACAACTCCTGTAGAAACCTTATGGATGTCCAGTATCTCACAAGGATCCCACCCAAAGTTGACCATTATAATAAATATTAAACCATTCAACTGTCTTATTGACACTGGGGCAGACCGGACAATCTTAAGGCAGCAAGAAGTCCCGAAAGACTGACAATTGATCCCTGGGCCCCAGCTCCTAGGCATAGGGGGCACCTCTCATGCGTGTATCACCAAACAGACCTATAGGTGGGAAGACCCGGATGGGGCTACAGGCCTCATACGCCCCCTGGTGGGTCAAGTAACCACCAATCTCTTAGGGAGAGATATCTTACAAGTCCTAGATATGGTTCTTGCCACCCAACCAGATAGAGACCACATTAAGATAGAAGATATTACAGGTGAAGAAAATAGCACCCAAGGAGATCCAAATAATCCCCCTCCAAATCACCCCCAATTCTGGAGGCCACTGTCAGATTTGATAATCCCTGCCTTGATTGGCTATCTGACGAAGCCATCTGGGTCCCACAGTGGCCTCTATCAAGGGAGAAACTTAAAGCTCTCAAGGAACTTGTGGAGGAGCAGCTGTCCCTACAACACTTCCGCCCCTCCTGCAGTCCATGGAACACCCCTGTGTTTGCTATTAAAAAAAGCTCAGGGGGATGGAGACTATTACAAGATTTGAGGGCAATTAATAAAACCATTCGAATCTGGGGCTCCCCGCAAAGGGGGCTACCACACATCTCAGCCATCCCTGCCAATGTTCCCCTGTTAGCAATAGACATAAAAGACTGTTTCTTTTCCATCCCTCTCCACACCCAGGACTGTGAATGCTTTGCATTTTCAGTGCCCCCCATTAATAACTCTGGCCCAGCCTCACGATATGAATGGACCGTTCTTCCCCAGGGAATGGCTAACAGTCCTATGATTTGCCAGGAGGCTGTAGCCACTGCATTAAAACCCTATTTGGACAAAGGACTCAATGCCTATCATTACATGGAGGACATTCTTCTATGGGGAGATGAGTCTACCTCCCCCTCCCAACTTAAAGACCAGCTAATACCTTCTTTATCTGCTCTGGGATTTAAAATAGCCCCTCACAAAATCCAACTTATACCTCCTATCACATTTTTAGGGACAGAGATCTCCCTTACTTCAATACGCCCCCTCAAACCCACCCTTTCCTTCCCCCCAAAATTAACTCTTGCCTCCCTCCAGAGCTTTTTGGACAACCTTAACTGGCTTTGACCCTGGCTCCACCTCCCCACAAGCATCCTTCAACCCCTCTTTAACCTTTTGAAAAGAGATGAAAGTCCCTCCTCCCCAAGGATACTGTCCCCAGAAGCTATCCTAGCCCTAAAATCTGTCAATTCAGCCCTAAAAGATATGGCTCTTGCTAGATATAACCCAAGAATACCTGTACATCTCCTTATCTTTAACTCCTCCCCCACCCTTGTGGGAGCTCTTTACCAGCCACAGGGGGTGCTGGAATGGCTCCATACCCCAATGGGTGGTGCACCCAGAGTCTTAAATGAAGTGGATGCACTCGCCAATATGATTAAATTGGCAGAGATAGAGCCTTACAGACCCTAGGAAAAGAACCTGACGTTCTTGTCACCCCCTTCTCCCTCTCCGATGTTCAGGGGCTAATTAAAAATCATTCCCACTTCGCTATCAGCTTAATAGGGTTCCCAGGACAAATTGACAATCATTATCCTGATGAAAAATGGGCCTCTGCCCTCCCTCTGTTATGATGGCTACCCCCCAAACTATTCTCCAGAGAGTCCATAGCAGGAGCCCCCTCAATATTTACTGATGGGGGAAAGAGGGGAGCTGCAGCAGTAATATACTACGTCCCTGAGGATGAGCCCCCTATCCTCCGATTCAAAGAGCTCCCACACCACTCCCCCCAATATAAAGAACTATATGGCATTTACCTAGCTCTAAAGGAAGTCAAAGGCCCCCTTAACCTCTTTTCAGACAGTGTATACGCTGTCAATTTGCTTCCCTGGTTGTCGAGATCATTTGTCAAACTAGATGATAACCCACTTTCCCCCCTACTCATACAGGTCTCTGCCCTCCTACAGGAGGGATCCTCCCTCATCTATATCCAGCACATCCGATCTCACAGTCCCCTGCCTGGTCCTATATCTGAGGGAAATGCATTCGCTGACCAAATTGCCTCAACGGGAACATTCATAGCCTCCACTGAGCAGGCAGACCAATTTCATTCATGCACACATACATATCTAAAGGGGCTTCATGCTCGCTTCCCCCACATCCCCCTTGCTCAGCTCCAAAGAATAATAAAAACATGCACCTCATGTGCTTCTCTTATTACCACCCCAGCTTTACAAACCTTGGGCACTAATCCCTGAGGCCTCAAATCTAATGCCTTATGGCAAATTGATGTTACCCATGTTCCCCAATTCGGCAGACAAAAATGTTTTTGTCACCATACTTACTCACATTTTATATGGGCTACAGCCCAGACGGGTGAAAACTCAAGAAGGTTAATTTATCATATGCTCTCTACTTTTGCCATCATGGGCATTCCTCAACAGATAAAGACTGATAATGGCCCTTCTTTCATTAGTGCTCAATTTAAAGCCTTCTGCGCACGCTGGGAAATAGCCCATCATACAGGAATCCCCTACAACCCTCAGGGCCAAGGAATAATAGAAAGAACACACCAGACCCTGAAAGCCCAACTCCTGAGACAACAAACCACCACCTATCCCCCTAATGTACAATTGATGATGGCCCTGGCTACTCTAAACATATTCAACATCTACAAAACCTCCAGATACCCCCCTATTTCCCTCCATTGGCACACACCAAAGCTAGCTCCCCCTATCCTGGTACGATGGCGAGACCCTTTGGATGGAATTTGGAAGGGACCAGACCCCCTCCTTACAACTGGGAGGGGTTTTGCTTGTGTCTTCCCACAGGACCAACCCAAGCCTATCTGGGTCCCTGCCAGAAATGTCCGACACCACCCTGCCAACCAAGAAGATGGCCCGCCTCTCACTGATGGACCAAAATCCAAGGAAGAGGAGGAGAAGGCAGAGGAAACACCACGCCCAGAGGAGCAACAGGATCTCCTGGGAGGACATTTGTGACCTAATGACAACTGCCCAGGCCATGTGCCCTCCACAAGCCCCCCTCTCCTCCATTCTTTTGGCAGTTTTCATCATCCTTCACGCTAACTCTGCTACTGCCCAGCTGCTCCCTAGCCTTCCCAACACCTACCATTGTAGATTCTATGCCAGGGAAACCTACAACAGACACAACAAGGTTATAGGTACCCAAGACTGCCCACTTGAAGGATGTCGAACCAGAATTGAGATCCTCCTACACCCTGAATCCATCTCCACTACTCCCAGCCCTTTTCTCTGCTTCCCTTACCAAAACACAGGTGAATGTCTCCAGGAGGTCTCCACATATGGAGGTTGCAGATATTGGAGCTTCAGGATGGAGTCCACCAGCCGTGGTGGCACCATGCTCACCAACCTTAAAACTCACTTTCAGCTTTCCATCAGTGATCCCTGGAATGAACGTTGGCGAACCGGAGTCATGGGTAAAATTTACCCCAATGGCTATGCCAGATACCCAGTGGCTGACCTACATGTCTCCCATGAACTTGTCCCTGCCCCCAAATCTGCCTTTACCCATGCTAATATTATCCAACAGGAAAACCAGTCTCAGGAGGAACTACAAGCTACCCTCTCCTGGCTACAGTACATTCAATATACAGCAGACCTCCTTCCCTTAACAACCCACCCCAATTCCTCCCAATGCTTTTTCTGTGCCTCTCTCTCCCAGCCATTATTAACAGCCGTTCCTGTTAACGTTTCCCTTTATGATCTCCACGGACCCCTGCCTTCGAGGAAAGCACAGGATGTTCCTCTCTTTGACCTACCCCCACCTCTTTGCCTTGTAGGGTCCTTCTCAAAACCCCATCTCACATGTGCCCATGACATTGCCATCACCAAATCAGTATGTGTTAGCCCTCCTGCCCCACTCTGGTGCAAAGGCACTACAGGTGCCTGTATCAACCCTCATTTTCAGGGCTCCTGCACCCCTGTGATTGTTGTCCCTTAGATTTATCTCTATGAACCAGAAGAACTCACCGTGCAGATGGAAGGAAGCTGAAAGAAGAGAGAAATCTTCATCCCTCTGCTCATTGGACTAGGCCTTGCTGTTTCAATTGGTGCTACTGGAACTGCTGGCGTAGCCTTTGTCCAGACACAGCATCTGGCTAGCGACTTTCAGGACAAGCTTGACCAAGCAATGGCCTCTACTACAGACAGCCTTGAGTCCCTTCAACGCCAGATAACCTCTTCGGCAGGAGTGACGCTCCAAAACCGGAGGGCCTTGAACTTGATGACTGCTGAACATGGGGGGACTTGTGTTTTACTGGGGGAGGAATGCTGCTTCTATGTCAATGAATCTGGCCTGGTAGAACAAGATGTACAAATGCTCAAAGAACTCTGGGGGAACCTCCAGACATGCTATACTCCCAACAACCCTACCCCTTGGTCTCTAAACCCTAGATGGCTTGGATTCTTCCCCTCCTTGGCCCCATACTAGCCATTGGAGCTCTACTTCTACTGGCACCTTGCCTCATTCAATTTTTAAAACAACAAATGAGTAACATTGCAAAGGTGACCACCAATCGAGTCTTAGTTCAATATCAAACTGTTCCCAACATAGGGGACACTTACTCTGATGACACCTCTCCTTTGTAAAAGAAAAGGGAGGAATTGTGGGGCAGTGGGCTATGAGAAAGCCAGAAAGCTTGGTAGAAATCTTCGAAGCCCCGGAAACCTCGGCCTG
>NW_021622287.1:11839-18890 GCF_004785775.1 Grammomys surdaster | reverse complement strand
CCATGCAGTTGACTGTGCTCATCTTCCAACTGCCTTTCTGTAGCAGTAAGGAAATCAGCTTGTTCTACTGTGACGTCCTCCCTGTCATGAGACTGGCGTGTGCAGACACCCATGTCCATGAAGCCACTCTGTTTGTGGTCAGTGTCATTGTCCTCACCATCCCTTTCCTCCTCATCACCCTCTCCTATGTCTTCATTGTGGATGCCATCCTGAAGATACGCTCAGCTGAGGGGAGGCACAAAGCCTTCTCTACCTGTTCTTCCCACCTGACAGTTGTCCTCCTGCAGTATGGATGCACAAGTCTCATCTACTTGTGTCCCAGCTCCAGCTACTCTCCTGAGCAGGGTCAGGTGGTATCTGTGGTTTACACCTTTATCACTCCTATGCTGAATCCTCTGATCTACAGCATGAGGAACAGAGAACTCAAGGATGCTTTGAGGAGAGTGATAATGAAACTGGCTTTGATCCAAACACAAGAGACACTCTAAATCATTTTCTCCAATAACTTGGGCCGAAATCCTGAATTGAATATATGCAATATGAGGAAGGGGGGCTTGATATGTCTTTGGTTTGCAAGTGTTTTAAAGATGTTTTATACTGTTAATTTTGTTTTAAAGGCCAGTTTTCTTTCCTCAGACTCAGGTTAGTCATTTTGGGAATGAAAATGTTCCAAAGATTTAAGCTCTGAATTAATTGTGAGGATAAAGAAATACATTAAATGAAAAATAGTTCTCTATCCCCCCTCTCTCTTTTTGATGCAAGGTTGAAGTTTATTAAATATAGACAGAAAGGTACTTAGGGAAAGATTTAGACAAGTGGGTTGCCAATGTACTACTTAACATTTATTCAACGTGTATGTGTGTTTTGTTTGCACAAACATCTGTATACCATGTACATGCTTCACCAAGTTCTGGAGGCACTTCAACTGGAGTTATATTGTAAGCTACCATGTGTGTACTGAAAATTGAAGGAGCAGAAAATGCTTTTAACCTCTAAGCTGTCTCTTTAGACCCTGAAAACTTTTAAAAATTTTATTCTTTACTGATTTTATACATGCCTATAGTCTATTTTGATCATATTCAATCACATTACCCTCTTTTATTCCTCCACTCACTTTAAACTCCTTATTCCCATTGAATTTCATTTCCTATGTTCAGTGTGTGTGTGTGTGTTATTAATTTTAGTTACTATTGCCTGTAGGAATGTGGGTGTAGTTATTTACTGGACCATGGGGAACTTACCAGTGGCTATACCAATTAAGAAACATGTCTCTGTCTGCCCTAGCAGCCATCAGCTGACAATAGCTTCTCAGGTAGGAGTGGGAGCTCTACATGCTGGACTGTGACAGGCTTGATCTTGTTCAGCTCTTGTGTAGGTAACCACAGCTCTCTGAGTTCATGAGAGCCATAGCCATGTCATGACATACCCAGAAGACACGTGTTTCACAGCCTTCCTCTCCATCCTGTTGTTTTTATGTTCTTTCTGCCCCTTCTTCCAGGATGTTCCCTGAGCTTTGGTATTAATAGAGATATATAGTGTTATTACTATTTACCAAGACATCCCATGTTACCTCTGTGTCTTACTCTGGACTTTTCACTAGATATAGTTTCCAGATTGTTAGCAATCTTTAACATTGTGCCTCTGGAAAGGGTTGAAGCCACAGCAAAAGAAGTCCAAAATTGAGAACATTCCAGTATTAGTGCAAATTTAATAATGGCAGTTTTTTCTCTAACCCAGATATCTTCCACATAATTAAGACAGAGATTATTAGACTTACTTAACAAGCTTTAAGGCACAATAACTGAGCAGATAACATTCTACCCTAGGGCCGGGTGGTGGTGGCGCACACCTTTAATCCCAGCACTTGGGAGGCAGAGGCAGGCAGATTTCTGAGTTCCAGGCCAGCCTGGTCTACAGAGTGAGTTCCAGGACAGCCAGGGCTACACAGAAAAACCCTGTCTCGAAAAACAAAAACAAACAAACAAACAAAAACCAATCTACTCTAATCCTCTAAAATAATCTAGCTAGTTTCCTTTGAAAACCCCTGAGATCCTTGCATTTTAGTATTGATCTGGCTCTCTCTGCTCTATGTGTGTTCTCATGGTACTGTTTGTTTTCCCAGCTTGTGACAAATTTTTTCTTCTTCCCTCTCACTATCCATTACCTGGCTGGTATCATAAGTCCTGTCCTATTATCTCCTCTGCCTAGTCATTGGCTGACCAGATTTTTATTGACCAATGAAAGATAAGTGTGAGTAATGTTTACACAACATTGTGACAGCTTCTTACAATAAGCAATACAATTGCAACCAGATATAGAGGCATAGGAATCAGCATTTGAATAACACAAAAATACTCTTTACACAATGCACATTAACATTATGCCAACATTCCAATCTCTGTAATGATAACTACTGTGTAAATTTTGAATTTTTAAAATTATTAATATTTCCTCCTAATTTCCTTTAATGGAAAAAATGCTAGGGAACACTCTGGAGTTCAATTTCTATTTTATTCACTATATTTGGAGACTACATATATTCATCTAAATTTGTCTCTAAAATTGTGAATACTGTCCTTTAAGTAAGTCTCCTTCTTTTTCAATTTCTCTCTCTCTCTCCTCCTCCATCCCTCCCCTTTAAACCTTGCCTCCTCTTTCTCCTCTTCTTATTCCTCTTCCTCTTCAAGTTTATCACTAGCTATTCTTCGGTTGGAACCCCTGCTCAGTCTCACACAAGCTGAGAGAAACCCAGCAGCTCTCCTTGCCTCAATTCTGCTGGCAAGTCTGGGCTAATTATCACCCATCACCTCTGCATTTGTGGCAATCCACTCAAGAGTATCCACCCATTGGCTCAGCTTTTGACCATATATAGGCAAAATCCAAGCTCCTGAAGCATTTCCTCAACTGAAGCTCCTTTCCCTGTGATAACTCCAGCTTATATCAAGTTGACACATAAAAGCAGCCAGTATACCTCTCTCCACTGGAAGTTGTATTTGGCTCCAGGGAGTGACCACTTCTGTCTCCATATCCCCAGCTACTAGGAGTCTAAACTAGGGTCACTCCCATAGACTCTTAGGAACCTACCCCATCCCAGGTCTCCCACTAGTCCTAGATGTGCTCCCCACCAATTTCTGTTCTCTCTCCAAGCCCTCTCCAGCCTCCTCCCAATACTTGATCCACATTCCCATTCCCCTCCTCACCCCCTCTCCCACATAGCTCCCTCCCTCCCTCCCTCCCTCCCTCTATCTCCCATACCTTTATTATCTCCCCTTCTGAGTGAAATTCACACATTCTCCCTTGGACTCTCCTTATTACTTTGTTTCTTTGGGTCTGTTGAGTATAGCATAGTTATCCTGTACTTTATGGCTAATGTCCAATTATAATTGAGTACACACCATGTATGTCCTTTTGGGTCTGAGTGACTTCACTCAGGATGATTTTTTCTAGTTCCATTCATTTTCCTGAAAATTTCATGATGTCTTTGTATTTAATAGCTAAATAGTATTCCATTGTGTAAATGAACCATATTTTCTGTATCCATTCTTTTATTGAGGGACATCTTGGTTGTTTCCAGCTTCTGGCTATTATAAATAAAGCTGCTATGAACATGGTGGAACACATGTCCTTGTGGTGTGGTAGAGTGTCTTTTGAGTATATGTCCAAGAGTGGTATAGCTAGATCTTCAGGTAGAACTATTTCCAATTCTCTGAAGAACTGCCTGATAATTTTCCAGAGTGGTTGTACCAGTTTTCAATCCCATCAGCAATGGAGGAGTGTTCTTGCTCTACATCCTTGCCAGCATGTACTGCTACTTGTGTTTTTGGTCTTTGCCATTCTGATGGGTGTAAGATGTAACCTCAGAGTCA
Source organism: Grammomys surdaster (assembly GCF_004785775.1). Classification (NCBI taxonomy): domain Eukaryota; kingdom Metazoa; phylum Chordata; class Mammalia; order Rodentia; family Muridae; genus Grammomys; species Grammomys surdaster. The sequence continues at coordinate 15,024 of NW_021622287.1, read as the reverse complement.
TTTTGATTAGTGTTTCTTTGATGACTAAGGATGTTGAACATTTTAAAAGTGCTTCGTGACTGTTATAGATTCAGTAGAAAGAGTTGTTGCCTAGGTTACATATGGAGAAGAGGTATAAGTAGATGAATTTACATTAACTTCTGATTTGAATGATGTGCTTGGTAGGTACTGGGTTGGCTTCTGGTCTTCATGCCCTTGCAGTGTTCCCTTGCCTTGAGTGTGTGTCGAGCCTTGTTATTGAGTTCTAATAATATAGATCACAGCCAACATGACCATGTGTCACATATGAGATTGTGGTTAAAAACCCACATTATTGTCCTTGTTGCATCTGTTTTTCTTCCTTTTGAGTGCTCCCTCTCTTCCTTACTCTTTCTTTCTTGTTCTTTCTTCCTCACCCCCATCTTGTTCTAGAAGTCAGCTGCTTTGTTGTAAGCTTGCCTATGAAAAAGTAAACAAGGCAAGAACAGAAGAGGGATGCCTCTAGTTGTGACCAGCAAGGAACTGCTGTCTCCAGCTCAATAGCCCTAGAGAAATTAAGTGCTGACAAGAACTATGTGTGACCTTGAAAGCAAGTCCTTCCTCATTAAGATTTGAGGAGACCTTGAGACTGAGGCAGCCAACTGAGCTGCATCTGGAGCCTTAGACACAGAAACAGCATAAAGTACACAAGTGCTTTTACTTCAAACTATGTGAGTGTGTGAGTGTGTGTGTGTGAGTGTGTGTGAGTGTGTATGTGTGTAGTAGTGCTGGAATTGAAGTAGAACATAAAAGATCTTCCTGTCAAATTTGTGGCTTGCTTTATTTGTTTTTAAGCCAAGCCACACCTTTAAGACACTGCCTCAAGCTCTCCCAGTCCAGGCCCTCACCATCAATGTGTGAGATAGGATTAATGCCTGTCTCTCTTGCAGGACATAGACAGGTTCAGAGAGTGGAAAATGAAGATCCTCCGAATCACAGGATTCTATGTTGGTTTGTTTGTAAAGGTAAAATTTATGTTGCCGGTTAATGAATAAATGAAATACAAGTACTTGAACTATTCCTACCCTCATTTACTGATAACATTTCAATTTCTGCCTGTCCTAGAAGAACAAATATCCACAAATTAACAAGTTGAGATCCATATCTCATAGAAAGACTGAAGAACCTTGCATTCTACAATAACCATCTTCTCACAGATTACCATGATAAGTGAACTGGGCTTCTGCATTTCATTTGAAGTTAAACGGGCTTTTTACAGTTTTTAATGCTTAAAATGTTAACAAAGATGATAGCAATAGACAGGCCAAACTAGATGGAGTTGGGGTGGGGGTGAAGTCCTGTGGAACCCACAAGGCCTTAACCCTCCACAAAGAACTATAGGCAACTAAGAAATACTGAGAGTGGGAGAAATAGTTTGCCCCAAGGAAAAAGACCATTGGTTATTCAATGGCACACTGTCATCTCTAAAAACACAAATAAGATTACCTATTGAACAGATTCTCTTTAGGAGTACATACCTACATGCATGCAATAACAATGAATAAAAAAAAAGAGACCATGAATTTAAAAGAGCAAGAATGAGAATATGGTAAGCTTTGGAGAGACTAAGGGGAAGGAAAAAAAGATTTATTTATTTTAATCTCAAAATAAAATTAAAATAAATAATATAATATAAATAAAATGTTATCTTAAAACAGTTTTATTTTCATTAAAATTAAAGTTAAGGCAGATTTTATAGTCATTTCTATTATAGCCACAGATCAGCCAAAGATAATTTTGCTTTTGCACTAAAGTTAGTGCCAAAACATCTTGTTAAGCCAGGCATGATGGCTCATGCCTTTAATCCCAGCACTCAGCACATAATTACTCCAGTACATATATACATGTACTTTACTCTATTTTAGGGACACATGGAAGAATACATAGGTAAAGACTAAAGCTATGAACTTACCTTAGGTTATAAAAGTAATTAGATGATGTGGTGGTTTGAAAAAGAATGGTTTCCATAGGCTCATACACTTGAATGTTTGGTCTTCATATAGTGGAACTGTTTGAGAAAGATACTGAGGTATAGCTTTGTTGGAGGAGGTGTGTTACTGGGGATTGGCTTTGAAGTTTCAAAAGCCCATTCCAGCCCAGTGTATCACTCTCTGCTTGCTGCCTATAGACCAGGACGTAAAGCTCTCAGCTACTATACCTAGCTATGCCTGTCCATTCCCTACCATGATGATCATGGGCTAACCCTCTAAACTAAGTAAGTAACCAAATACATGCTCTTTCCTCCTCCAGCAGGGTTTCTCTGTGTAGCTCTGGCTGTCTTGGAAGTCACTTTGTAGACCAGGCTGGCCTTGAACTCAGAGATCCACTTGTCTCTGCCTCCCAAGGGCTGAGATTACAGGCATGTGCCACCACTGGACAGATAACTGCTTTTTTCCTTTTATTTTTAATTTTGTTTATTTATTTACCTTTATTTTATGCACATTGGCGTTTTGCCTACACCTATGTCTATGTGAGAGTGTCAGATGTTGGAGTTACAAGTAGATGTGAGCTGCCGTGTGGGTGTTGGGATGTGAACATAGGTCCTCTGGAAGAGCAGTCAGTGCCCCTAATCTCTGAAGCATCTCTCCAGCCCCAGCTAAATGCTTTCTTAGAGATGCCATAGTCATGGTGTTTCTTTATAGCAATAGAACAATAACTAAGGCACATGAGAAATCGAAGGCACAGTATGGTTGTTTGGTTACACCGACTTTTGTTTAAAAGGCAAGTTTTGATCATAAACAGGCTTAGTAAACAGTAGGATAACAATTCAAGTACATAGTTTTAAATGGCCTCAGGACATATTATTAACTGGGTTGCAAGATTCAGCAAAAGTTCTATCTCTTTAAGAAAAAAGATATTTTGAGAAAAATGTATCACCACATCAGATGAACAAGATTTGGTAGGAAAGTCTGTATTCAGCTCTTCTAAGCTATATGTTCAACCACTGGGTTGTAGATTTTGCCTGAGACAAAGCTCTCACCCTACAAGAAAGTGGCCAACTATAGGATAGTACTTCTGTCAAGAGTGAGTAGACTTTTCTTTTTGAAACTGTAAAAAGAAGGCTCTTTTCTTAGCCCCTATAAGACCAAAGGTACATTAAATCCAGCAATTATAAGGAACTGAAAAAAGGAGAAAAATACACATACATACATACATACATACATACA
>NW_021622287.1:0-11739 GCF_004785775.1 Grammomys surdaster | reverse complement strand
AGAGAGACAGAGTGAGAGAGAGAGAGAGAGAGAGAGAGAGAGAGAGAGAGAGAGAGAGAGAGAATATCAAGAGAAGAAAAATAGGAACCTAAAAATAAAAGAGTAGGGTTGAAATATATTTGTCTATTGTGTGCCTGGACTTGGTGAATTGCAACTAAATTATGCCTTCTGTCACCTTCACAGATGATGGTAATCTTACCCAACTTCCTTAAGAGTAAAGAGTAAAAACTGAGCCAAAAATTAATGCAGAGCTAAAACTAGTAGCAATTAAACCAGTTTCGAAGATCATATCCCCAAACAATTCTTATTTATGCTCAGAGACCTACTGGGGCTGGTCCAGTTGAAAGCCAAGTCAGCCTCCTGGGATTTGGTGGAATCAAAGTAGTCAGGGAATTCTGCAGAAATCAGATGAAGAATGAGAACAGAGAAATAACCCAGAGTTCCTACTTGACAAATTTCCAAGCTCCGTGTTCTTCACTTGTTAAGGTGCAATGGGGAAGAGCTGGCACATGGAAATGTATGCTGTCCTCAGAGGAAGGCAGATTCTCAGAGGTTCAGTTCCATGGTTGCCAAGTCATTAGGAGGACCACAGCTTGAGCTTCAGTTAGTCCTGTGCTGAGTATGTAGTGTCATGTCCTATGGATAATAGAAAGGAGGGAGATAAGGGAAACTTGTTTGAGTTATCTAGACCCTGAGAATGGGCCAATGAATGCTCTTGATTTTGGCACCTCCTGGGAGGTGCTTTCTGGTGTTGAATCACAGATACATTGGATCATAGTTTAATCTCTTATAGCTAGTTAATGAGGAGTCACCTATTTTGGGTACAAATAGTAACCATCACAAACCAATCTTTAAAGCAAACATCCTCCCTGCAAGGGATTAGAGGGGAGATCCATTTCTTTAGAACTGTGGTCAGTTCTTAAGTTCTGAGGATAATCAGAAGAATATCCTCCCTTGAGGAATGAATGCTTTGTTGCTACAGGCAGAAAACATACTGCTTTAATTTACACAGCTTCTAGGTTACACAGTCAATCGAATTCTTGGAAAAGGAGAGACTTGTAGATGATGCTTTTGGAAACATATTGGTACTCAATAGTGATACATCAGAGGATGACATGTTGTTAAGGTAATGTGAGAAGACACCTAGAGCTCACCAACCCAACCTTCAAGAAGTAGAGAACTGTGGAGTCATCAAGGCAGCTTGGGAACACCAAAGAGGATGGCTGCCACCTGCAGGAGAAGCTCACAGTCTTTTATTCTGTTTTGCAAAGTCCTCAGAGGAGGAATAAATCAAGCAGTTGGTCGTGGAGAGCTTTCTCAGTTATTCATCAATGCCTTATATAAAGCCAGACAGCCAAGAGTAAGTTTTTATTTCTATGGTTATTATACTTTGGATGTGCTTCAAATTAAAATAACTCATGATGAAACCCCAAGCTCTAAATAAAATGCATAGGAAATAAAAGTAAGAATCTGGAAACAGAAATATCAATTTAATTTAATTTTGGGCCAAAGAATGTTTAATAATTGATTATCAAGCTTAGTTTGGGTTTTCTAACAGCTACTACAAAAAATGGAAAGAATGGTATTTATCGTCAAGTTGGATTGCATATGTATGTGTGTCTACTCAAAAGAAATGTGTGTGTGGCTCCAGACCGTGCTACACACTTGTAATACTAGCACCTGAGAGATGATGTGAGAAAATCACAAGTTCAAGACCCACCTTGGCTCTAAAGTCAATGAATGTCTCAAAAGCAAAACAATGGTATGTGGTGGTTCATGTCTCTTAATGCCACCACTTGGGAGGTTGAGGCAATAGGATCTCCATTAGATTGAGGCCAGCCTGGGATACATAGTTTCAGCCTGTCTGGGCTAGATATTACAGAGTAAGAGCCTGATTCAAAAACAAAAATAAAAACACAAAACCAACTAAAAATTAAACACAATGCAAAACAAAACAAAACAAAACAACAGCTAAAAACAAGTAGTAAGTCAAGGAAGAGGAACACAGTGTGTGGTGTGGTGTGTGAATGACAGACGTGACACTCACCCTCTTAGTAGATGACAGTTGTTTACAGACATGAAAAGCACCGAGGGTTTGAGTCCTAGGCATAGTCTTCATCTTGATCCTTTTTCTCTTTGATCTTCTGACTTTTGAACTTACTTGTAACACGTTGTATAGAGGAGCCTGATCAAGGGATGTAGCTTCCTGGAGCTGAGGTTCAGCGAGCAGACTTAGCTCTGGGGCACAGGTTCCTTGATGTTGCACATGCCAGTTGGGAGAATTTGGGTATACATTGAATCAAAAATTGGAACTCTTCCCAGGATTTCAGAAGGCTTGAATGTTGAGTTAAGCTTTGTTGGCCTTTTTTAACATATCCATTTTTCTTTATTTTTGAGAATTTCAGACATGCATACAGTGAAACACAATCACTGTTAGCTTGAAATCCTCTACAACATGAACCCCTAATATCTTCATGTCCTTCTTCTATCCATCAGTCCAGGTAGTGCAGCTCATATATTGATGGGTGTGGAGCCATTCACTGGAGCAGGAGATATCTATTAGTAGTTATACATTAAAAAAAATCTCCCCTAGCGGCTATCAACTGTCAATAGCTCTTCAGTAAGCGTAGGTTGTGGAGATATAGGATAGGAGAGCACCTTCTGCATCTGTGCTTGAATCTTGCTTGGATTCTCTTCTTCAGTCTTATGCAGATAGTTGTAGCTACTGTGAGTTCACAAGTTCAGTAGGCAAGTCAAGTCCAGAAGTTTGCATTTCATAGCACCCTGATTTAATTAATTTTTAAAATAGTGTGTGTGTGTGTGTTTGTACATGAGTGTGGAAATGTAGAGAAGAGGACAACTTAGGGGCTTCAGTTGTTTCCTACCATATGGACTCTGGGAATAAAATTTAGATTCCCGTCCTGGAGTCTATGAAGTCATCTCACCAGCCCTGTCTTCTTTGTGTGGAGTGATGATTCAGGGCACATCAAAGTCTAGAGGGCTTCTACATACATGCTGACTTTTCACAATAGAATGGGTGTCCTGCAATATTAGTCAGTGTTAAAGTAAAGACTGACTTTTCACTGGCCCTAAAATAAAATAAATCTAAGTTTTCTGTTTTTGTTTCTGTCTCTCTTTTTCTGTCTCTGTCTGTCTCTGCACCTTCCTCTCTCTTGCTCTGTGTGTGCGTGTGCATGTGTGTGTGTGTGTGTGTGTGTGTGTGTGTGTTTGTTTGAATCTTTAGTGTAGGTGTCTCTATGTGGACAGGCTGAGGCCAGAGCAGCACATTTTCCTCCATCACTGCCTGCCTGATTCCCTTGAGATAGGATCTTTCCCATGACTGGAAACCTGATGTTTTGGCTAGACTGTCTGGCCAAGAAACTTTCAGCATCTGCCCATCTCTGCTTCCCAGGGCTGTGGTGACAGCACAACTCGTCACACATGACTTCTTGTGTGGGGTCTGGGGGTTCAAATCCAGGTCCTCACGCTTGCAGAACAAGTGCTTTAAACCACTGAGCCATCTCCCCAGGCCCTATCCTATAAATCTCACTCAGTAAATCTTCAGTATAATAGTGGTCACTGCATGATTTTAGAGTGCCAGGCACTGGTTTAGGCTCTAAGCATCAGTGAATGCCAAGCAAAGTCATTAATGCTGTTAGGGAGCTTGGAGCCACAGAGGTGTGGCTGTAAACAAGCCAACAGGGAAGTAAACATGGCACGAAATGGGAAGAGAGACCCTTGTTAGATACAACAGTTCTCTTTATGGGCACTGACTGTTCCCTTTGTGTTTACTCATGGAGGGCAGATGCCAGGGGTGGAAGGTCTGCTAGTTATCCTCAGTGTCCTGTACACAGATAGAGGTTGGAAAGTGTTTCTGCTCACATTCAAATCCAGGTCCTCAAGCTTGCAGAACAAGAGCTTTAAACCACTGAGGAATTTCAACATTGGATTCCCCCAGACAAAGCCTACCCATCCATGTGTTCTCCTATATTTCCTTTTCTAAAAAAGAATTTAAGTATTCATGCAAGTATATATCGTATGTTGCACATACATCTTCCCTACCTTTTACCTTCCCCTTTCTCATCTCTGTACTCTCAACCAATATCTGTGTCTCCCTAGACAGTTTTACTTCTGCTTTCTTGCCCTGTATACTCCATGATTTTATGTATCTCTACGAAGTCTAATAAGCCCAAGAGAAAGCAGGGCATTTGTCTTCCTGAGGTTGATTGATTTAGTTTAATTGTTTCCAGTTGCATCTATTTTCTTGCAAATAACAGAACTTCATTCTTCTTTATGGCTGAAAAGCTTGTATTATGTATATGTACCATATTTTCCTTTCCTATTCTTCTGATATTGGGAGCGCAGGTTTGTTTGATAACTTAGCTATTGTGAACAGTGCTACAGTAAACACTGATGTGCAATTATCCCTACCATATGTTCACTTAGAATCCTTTGGAAAAGTACCCAAGAGTGATGCAGCTAGTTCAAAGGGACATTTTAGATTTGTGAGAAAGCACCATCCAGATTTCCACAGTGACTAGACTCATTTACAGTTACCAGCAGTTTGTAAGTGTTCTCTTTGTTTTAGATCTCTGGGAACATTTGTTGTTGGTTTCCTGATGACTGACATTGTGACTGGGCAGATGGGATTTCCATGCAGTTTTTGGTTTACTTTGCTTTTCTCTGATGGCTACTGTGGTTGACCATTACAATTATTTTAAGCTCATTTTTATTCATGTGTGTGTTGTGTGTGGTGTATAATATGTTCACATGTATGTGAGTGCCCACAGGGCCCAGAAGAGGGCATCAGATCCTATGGAGCTGCAGTTACAGGTGGCTTTGGGCTGCCCAGAATGGGTGCTAGGAAGCAAACTCAGGTCTTCTTCAAGACCAAGAAGTGCTGTTGATGCTGAGCCAGCTCTCCCACCTCCCGAGCATTTTTTCATATGTTTATTTTATCTTTTCTAAACTGTCTGTTCCCTTCAATAGCCCATTTATTGTTTGGGTTGTTTGATTTCCTGCTGTTTAAGTTTTCTTTCATTTTCTAACTTCCTTACCAGGTATGGCTATCCAAAATGCCTTGACAGCAACAGGCAACAGCACAGAAGTAAAAATCTTTAGAGAGGGGAACAACACTTTTTGCAACATGGGCTTGAAGGGATATTTTAAAAAGTATGGCTATACCAAAATATAGAAAAAGTTAAAGGAAAAGCTGCAGTCAGTAGAAAAACTGCTTGCCCCATTTTCCATGATGGAAAGGAACAATGTCCTTACATGATTGTCACATGTGCAAAGATGATGGCATGTCTTCAGACAGGAGCACAGCAGCTGTGGGCAGAGACACATTCTTCTGGAGATGCTCCTGACACTTTTCAGGGCTGCACTGCTAACTCAGGGAGTGAAGTGCACAATCGTATTCTGTCTACTATGGAAGATGGGATGCTATGAACTGAGTGTCTGCATCCAGCCCTGTCTAAATGTTGGTGTTAAACTCTGCAATGTGATGCTATTAGTTAGTGTGGAATGAGGAGGAAGTAGGTTTAGAGAGAATGTGGGCATAAAAGCCTGTGGCAGAATTAATGTTCCTCTAGAGATGGAAGTGAGTACAACTTCCTCTCTGCTATGTAAGGAAGAAGGCAGCAATCTGCCATCCAGAACATTCAGAATTCACTGTGACCAAAGCTACGACTTCCTTGAACTTAGAATTTTACATTGTCAGAATTTTGGACAATAGAAATGTATAGTCTGAGCTACTCAGTCAATGGTATTTTAAAATAACATCCTGAGTGAAGACACATATTTATGTACTAGAAGAAGGACAGATAGATGATTGTTCTTGCCTATGCAAGGGATGTGGTGGTGACGGTGTGTGATTTCATATATGCTTCTGTGTGTTTATAGTTGTGTACTTCTATTTGCCTAATTTGTTATTGTAGACATCATGGAAACTTGCAATGAAGCCTGTTTCTATTAATTATAATTGGTGTGAGGAATACTCAGTATTGAGACTTTAAATGAAAACAAGAGATGTCTATTTAGGCAGCCATTATTTATTCATTATAACCTGCATTATGTAGTTTACTATGGCAAAGCATCTAGAGTTGGGACTATTTACAAAGGCAAGGGAAGACTTCAAGTAGACCATAAGGTGTAGTGAAGCTCTGTGAGGTAGCAATGGTGGGAAGCTGTTTCTATCCGTGGGACTGCAATAACATGGTAAGGGAACAGAGCTATGAGAACTCAGTTATACCTCACACTATGGAGGTTAGGGCACACACTCAGAGCTGTGGTCACTGAACCACAGGGTTGGGGAGAGATGATAGTCTGTGGGAGATGAACACCCTACCTCTTACTGTACAGCTCCTCATTCTCCAGCTAGCTCCCATCTTTGGTCACACCTAACTGGAAGCCAGAGTGTGATAGGCCCAGCTGATGCAGTTCTTAGAGACCAGCCTTTGACAGGATGTGGGAGGATGGAAAACAGACCTGGGGGCAATCACCTGAATAGCCAGTAAAGCCTTTCCTGGGTGAGCCTGTGTAAGGATATGCAGGTTTTCCAAGTACTGAAAAGGGAGTGCCCAGAGAAATGGGAGGATAGACTGGTATGACTGAGTCAAGAAATAAGGAATTCACAGGAAAGGGGAGTTGCCAATGGATGTAGAGGCCACATAGATGGACTCAAAACCACCTATTTTATTCAGGAATTGAATTGTTTACCTTCATTAACATGGTCTCAGGAAGTAGAGGGATTAAATATAACCACATATAGTCTCCTTGTAGTAAAGAATAGGTAGATAATGGTTGCTATAGGCAAGAGACAAAGAAGAGTTCTTGTTTGCACCACCTCTCCTTTTTTTCCTCCTCCTTTCTTCTTTCACTTTGTAGGCATGATCTCATGAACTGATATAGCCGAAGTCAACCTCAGGCCCACTATGTGTCTAGGAATGACCTTGAACTCCTATTCCTCCTGCCTCTGCTTCCCGAACAGTGAGATTATAAACAGTTCCACAAAATCTGACCAAACATCTTAAAGGATGACACTGATGGCAACTGCTTTATATTACAGGAGATAAAGATGCTTAAGAATGCGGGCCAGTGGTGTAGATACTGGATTGAGCATATACTTCAAGGATGAAACCCTCAGAGGAAGCAGGAAGATCTGAGAAATTAGTTTGGCAGTAAAGAATCCATTTACTGAGACATATGATAATCTGTGATGTCCTCAAAGGTAAGCAGAGAATGTTATGTCTAAAGTTGATGTGAATATATCCTTTAGGAAGCTTTTTATGACATTGGAGGCAGGATCATGAGTTATGGTGGCTTGAATGAGAACAGACCCATATGGTCACATGTTTGAATACTTGACTCCATTTGGTAGATCTGTTTGGGAAGTATCAGGTATGTATTTGTTGGAGGAGGTATGTCACGGGGTGGTGGGTTTTAGATTTCAAAGGTCTTCACCATTTTCAATTAGTTCTCCCCTCCATGTGTGTGTGTGTGTGTGTCTGTCTGTCTGTCTGTCTGTCTGTCTTCTCTGACTCTCTGACAAAAAAAAGGAGTTGACTCAGGTGGTGGACATCACAAAAGGTAGCAAGGTTACAGAAGCATCCAAAGAGCTTAGGATGGGTGTGTATGGCAGAAGACTAAGAAGAGATGTGTCTGATGTCTTGATTGGATGGCATCAGGAGGGAACCCAAAGGAGACTTTGAGGGAAGCTGGAGGTCTCAAGACAGTCTTGAAGAGATAGCAGCAAACCAGAGATAGAAAAAAATATTTTTATGTTTTAGTTATTTTTGTTTTTCATGTATATGTGTGTGTGTGCACCACATTTGTACTGTGCCCACTGAGACCAGCAAAGGGTGTTGATCCCTGGGACTGGAGTTACAGAAAGTTATTAACTACCACACTGGTTCCCACCACAGGTTCTCTGGAAGAACAATCAGCATTCTTGACAGCTGAACCATTGTTCCAGCCCCAAGAAGAACAAGTTTTCAATAGTTATTATTAATGTTCGTGGAGATTTTACTAGGGCCTGGACAGATTTATCCTCTTAATGTTTCTAAGAGTAGGGTCCTACTGTTCTTTTCCTTGATGAAGAAATTAAAGCAGAAGGCATCCATAAGTTGCCTAAGGTCACATTGTTGGTTTGTGTATCCTAACATTAGCACCTATACAATCCTATTTCAGAGACTATCCTTTTGACTACCAGGAAAAGGATTAAAAATGTAGACAGATTTCTGGTATTCTCTGGCTTAAGATTTCAGTTGTGACTTGCAAAGGCACTGGTCTGCTGAATTGTTCCAACATTACTTTCAATGGCTGAGAAAGGCAGAAATTATGCATTGCTGATGAACTGATGAGTGGATAAAAACAACTATATGATATATATTTCCTACTTTCATTTCTTTATCTTTTTATTTTTATGCAATTAGTTTAATTAGGCTCAATCTTTTGTTTGTTTTGTTTTTTTCTTTTTTAAATTTTTTTTACTGGATGTTTTATTTATTTACAATACAGATATCATCCCCTTTCCCCATTTCCCCTCCCTAGAATCCCTTATGCTATACCCCCTCTTCCTTTATGCTTTAATATCATTTTGATTACATGCATGTATTAAGGTCAGTTCTAGGTTGAGGTTCTAGCAATACAATAGATGCAAATAGTCGAAGAACAAGCAATACAATAAACACAAATTGTCAAACAAAAGGCAATGCATTAAACCCAAGTAAGTGATCACTCCTGTGATCACTGTTTCTAAAGGCTTATCAGGATGACCAAAGTATTTGAGCCTACTTCCCTATCCTAGCCCAAGTTCATTTTCATGTCTGAAGCCTACTTCCTTGTTCTAGCCTAAAATTTAGATTCCTACCTGAAATTACTTCTTTGTTCTAGTCTAATGTCAGATTCTTGCTTGAAGCCTACTTCCTTGTCCTTGGCCAATGTCATATTCCTGGCAGGCAGCCCATTTCCTTGTCCTTGGCTGATGTCAGCTTCTTGTCAAGTATCCCCAAAGGCTCTCCACCCCCCCTTTTTTATTTCATAAACAAGACTTAGCCCATCTTAGGTAATTTTTGCCAAGAATGCCTTCCTTTCCATTATGGAATATACATTATCAAAAGCAATGCACTTATGTCTTAGGTTGGTAAGGCTCTGTGCAGAATCTTACCCCTTCTTGGCTTACTGGCTTGTTAATTTAATAACTCTGTCTTGGGGTCCATTTTCAGGTTCAAGCCATGTACTTTGGCTGCCAACATGTTGATTTTGTTAAAGATAAGCTTTAACTCGATGGGCAGGAATAAAAGTATTCCCAGGACAAGAAGGGCTAGCCTGGTCATTCCTGAGGTTTGACCAAAATGGAAATACTGACCCCAGGCCATGGATAATTTTATTGGCATTATCTGCAGCATCAAAGCTCAACAGAGCATCATTCTTTAAATTCATAATCTCACTATGCAAAGTCAACATACCCAGAGAGGTGTTAGGATTATGCCAAATATCCTACAGGTAAACTTTTTTCTAATAATAATGACAATCATTGTGAATTTCAGAAGTAACACTACTCCAATGATATTTGTCACAACACTTGGGATGGCTCCTAATTCTTGAACCCTGAACCTCCTTCAGATAATTTTAATGGGTTATAGAGCACCATTCGTTGTTTCAGATATCTATATAAATCCTTTTGTATACTCAATACATTAGTAACTTTTTTTTTTACTAAATGGTTAACAAAAATAGTTGTCTTAACTCTTGTGTCAATGCTATTGCAGAAGCAGCGGTGCTAGTAATTAATGGAATTAAAGTTCTTGTACCAGCAATAATCAAGCCTGCTACCCTCTTGATTCTGCTTAAAGCCTAACTCACTTCTTCCAGCACTTTCAAGCTTCTTTCAGAGAATCAAGGTTTTCTAATACTCAGGGCAGTGAGATGAAACCTGGTTGATAGACCCCAGTAACAGACATGCCAGGTTTCAACACACTAATGTCATTGGCAATTATACAGTTCATGCAACTTACAATAAATACTGTAGAAGAGAGAAAACCAATTTTAGCTTGACAATTAACAGAGCCTTAAAACATGCACTAACCTTTGTTTCAAATCCAGATCCTGTCCCAACTTTATCTCTTGCTCTTGTAACATCATAGCTACAGCTAACTTCCAAATATGTCTCTGACAAAGTCCAGATGCAGTCTTCTAAAAGTACACTATTTGTTTTGTTTTTAATACAAGATTTCTTTGTATAGTCTTGGCTGTCCTGCAACTTGCTGTGTAGACCAAACTCACCTTATCTCAAAGATCAGCCTGCCTCTGCTTTCTGAGTGCTGGGATTAAAGGCATCAACAATCATGCCCAGCTCTAGGGTTACTTTTATGAACATGATGGCTAGGGACTATGTACAGTAGCATGGGAAAATTACTGGTGGTATACCACTGAAGAAAATGACTCCAGCTCCCCTGGCAACTTGCCTATAGCTTCTAAAGGACTGGTGCACCTCACAAGCTCCTCCTCATTCATGATGGATGTTAAGTGGCTTTATCTTGTGTCAGCAGCCAGAGCTGATGTAAGTTTTTGGTTCAACTGCGATGTTACATTCAGAAGACAACATTTCCTAGCATTCTTCCCTGTCCTCTGGCTTTTCAGATCTTTACACCCACTTTTCTGCAATGTTCCTTGGACCTTGAAAGTAGTCATATAGATGTTGGCTCAGCACTCAACAGTCATTTAGCCTCAGTGCCTTGACTAGCTATGAGTCTTTGTATAGCTACTGTCCACTGTAAAAGAAGTTTGTTTGAGCAAGGCTGAGAATAGAACTTGTCCATGGATAGAACTATAAATATTGATAAGACAGGTTTACTACGTGCCTGTTTATTGAAACAGCAGTAGTAAATCATCCCTATGACCCCACACGTTTCCTAAAGAGTCTTTGGGCATCCCAATTGCAGTTTTTTGCCTTTCTGGAATTGTGAAATCTAGTCAGCAGAGAGGAAGCTTCCAATAAAGTTCCAGCTTGACTTCTCTGTGTCTTGCAAACAAAGTATGTGGTGTGCTTTCAGCAATAGGGTCTCACAACTATCTCTTTCTGGTATGCAACCAAGAACCTGTACTGTTTTGAGAACTTCTGGGGCCTCCTTAACCAACAACTCATAGGGAGATATCCCTCCCCTGGTATTGTGATTTTCATCTAAAAGCCTGTGACTTCAGGGAGCACCACTCCAAAAATGTACTTTAGTTCAAACTTTTTAGAAAATGTATTTTTGACATGGATATCCCTTGAAAGAGTGTGTTTAATAAACAGAATAATTTCATGTGTTTTGAGGTACCTTGAATAGGCAAAGTCACAGAGACAGAATGAAAAGCAAGGGTCACTAGGACTCTGTAGAGGAAAATGGAGAGTTATTGTATACTTATCTAGACTTTTGGGAAAATGACATGATGGACAGAAGTACAGTTATAAAATGAGAATGTAGTTAATGTTTTATTCCAACATAATCAGTAGTTAACTGTTATTCTTTGATTAGAAAAGTCACAGAATTGAGCTTCTGACTGTAGGCTGGGTTTAAAAAACAGTTGTATTTGACCTGACAATGTGGGTGAGTTTAGGAGTCTAGCACATCATTCAGCAGGAGCATCTGGTCCTAACATCTGTCTATCCCTAGGGGCATCACTTGTGCCAGTGGCAGACTCAAAGCAGTAAGTACATGGAGGAAGGAAATCAGACTGGGATGGTCCTCTTCCACT
>NW_021622286.1:0-1859 GCF_004785775.1 Grammomys surdaster | reverse complement strand
GAACTCTTGTGCCTGCTCTCCCCACACCTCTAACCCCTTATGGAACGCTGTTGTCTGCTATGCAGATTCATTGCAGTTGTTTCTAGCCTGCTGTGTTCATCTAGGCTCCTCTTCCACCAAGACCATTGCAGGACATCGTGTTAGGCCACAGAGCTCAGATGTGTGCCAGCTCGGATGGTGTGTTTCTTTCTGTTTTTTTCCTCTACAAAGCAAAGGAAGGTTCAGCATTCCATGGTGCATAAACTTAAACAAAAACAAACAAAACCCACTGAGTGACAGAATACAGTTTCTATGCCGAGCTCAGTAGCTCGTACTTCTTGTCCCAGCACTTAAGAGGTTGAGCCAGGAGGATCTAGAATTTAGGGTCATCCTTGACTAATTAGTGAGTTGGAGGCCAGTCTGGGCTACACGTGACCCTGACTTAAAAAGAGAAAAATAATTTAAGTTTCCTTTTGAGTCTGACTTCTCCAGCTTGCATCAGTTCATCTGTGCAGCTCAACTACCTACTGCACAAATACAGAGGGTTCCCCCTGCTTTAGCCTCAGTCAACCATGATCTGAAAATAAGAAATGGCAAAGTCCTTAAAGAAGCTGTTTGTAGTTTGGGAGTTTATTTGGGGGCAGGGCCGGTTTGTTTTGATTTGTTTAAGGTTGGGTGTTTCCATGTAGCCCTGGCTGTCCTAGAACTCACTCTATGGACCTGGCTGGCCTCAAATTCAGAGATCCTCCTGCCTCTGACTCCCCAGTGTTGGTATTAAAGATGTGTGCTGCCACCGCCTGGCAGTTTGTAGGTTTTAAACTGAGCTTGTTCTGTGTGGGCTGGAATGCTTCCTGGACATTCTACCTCATCCACTGGCATGGGCCCCTGTGCATTTGGTGCTGAGCTGTGGGTGCCACCCTCAGGATGGGCACCAGTTGCCTTAGTCATGAAGGTTCCTGGTCTCTTGGCACGTGTGTTCCGGTGGCCTTTGTTTTCCATGCTGAGGCAAGAGTGGTGCTACTGGAAGTGTCACTTAGAGCCTGCAGAGACCCTCTAACTGAAACGGTGAAACCCCAAGGGGAAGCTGTCAGGTGCTTCTGCCTTCAGGGTCATCATCTTTTGGTCCTAAAGACAGTAAACCATGTCCAGATGTCTTTTATTTTTTAATTTTTGTTTTATTTAGTGTGTATGTGTGTTTTGCACGTATATATGTCTCTGTACCACTGCATTCCTTTTGGTAGTTAGGACACTCAGAATTAGAGGCTGCAGAACTGGATCACATATTAACAGCACAGGTTGCCCTTCCAGAGGACCCAGGTTTAGCTCCCTGCACACACATGGCTGCTCACAACCATCTGTGTTTGAGTTTGTTTGTTTGAGTACACAGGCATAAATTCCTAAGATGTCTTAGCACAGACCTTGCTCTTCTCTAATTTGACATTATAAATTGCTCTCAGAGAAGATTCATCAATTTAATTGAGAGTATGAGAGCCCTGTTTTCCCTTTCCCTCAGCTACACAGTGTGTTGTCATGGTTGATAATTCCTCATCTGCTTGATGAAAGTGGCATCTCTCATGTCTTCCTTTACAGAGTGGGATGGGATGTATGTCTTTAAAGTCATTTGCACTTCTTGTTTGTCCGAGTTTGTTGGGACTTTTTCTTACTGATTTGCATTTGCTTTTTCTATATGATGGAACACTAAAATGTAGAATGCAAATCCCCTTGCCCTCAATTTTACCTTTGGTTGTTCTAGCTTTCTCCACTGCAGAGAATATAACTTACATACTCAAACTGGTTTATCTTTCATAAATTTTGGATTTTGGGTCATGCTTCATGACATCACTTCTCTCTTCCCAACATGACTGTCTTTCCCTCAGTAG